>NC_034016.1:15428731-15612030 GCF_000346465.2 Prunus persica
CTCTGTGGTCTTTGGTAAGCAAAATCTTTAACTATTCACATTGATATTTGAACCAAAGCTTAGATTTTTTTTTCGATAAGAACAAAGAACAGAGCATCACCCTTATGATTTCTCATCATTTTGTTTGCTTTTTCTTCATGGGTTTCTCTCAGATTCAAGATTCATCGGTTATTTGCCTTCTGTGTTGGCCACTGCAACAATGATGCGCGTTATAGACCATGTTGAGCCTTGTAATTCCATGGAATATCAAAACCAGCTTCTGGGTGTTCTCAAAATAAGCAAGGTTTGTACTTTCATGATGTTCTTCATCAGTTTTCATGCTTCAAACAGAACATCAGTTAAGGCACATTATTAGATATATGATTTACTTAATTAATGTTGATTAATTATTTCTTAATTAAGTGCTGCATTGTGAAACAGGAAAAGGTGAATGATTGTTACAGTCTCATCCTTGAGCTGTCCAAGGCCTATGATTGTGGCTACAACAATCCCCACAAGCGCAAGCATGAACAAATCCCAGGCAGCCCAAGTGGGGTAATTGATGCATATTTCAGCTATGATGAAAGCTCAAATGATTCTTGGGCAGTGGGCTCATCAATTTCTTCATCCCCGGAGCCACTCCTCAAGAGGAGCAGAGCAGCAGAGAAGGACCAACAGATGAAAATGGCTTCACTCAACAGGCTCTTTGTGGGAATTGTGGGTAGCCCTCCTTAATAAAAAACCATCATCAATTTATCTTCCTCTCTCAAAAAAACACAAAAAAAAAAAATTGAAGTTCAAAAACTCCATGTCTGTTATGGTAATTTCTCTTTTGGTGCAAAATCTAAAGTGCTGTGCTGCTGCTGCTGCTGCCATACATGCATAGTTTCGGTGCCTTAATTTTCAAAACAATGCCCACAATCCTACAGTCATGTCCTGGAGACTTGGAGATGATGGGGTCTGTGGGGATTATTATTGATGGCAATTTGGCAATTCACAGCAAAGAGGAGGGACAAGATTGGAAAGTTAAGAATTACTCTCTACATTGAAGTCTGCTTTTCTGTATATTTTGAAATATGGAGCACTCTTATATATTTCCATATATCTCTATAAGTCTCTCTTCGGCCCATTTGGACATATTATATTAATAAATAAATTTAAACACCAATTTTGTTCATTTGTGTTCAAATATTATCTGTTCACTTCTCATTAGCTCGATCCCTTTATTATCTGTTCAATTTGGTATGTCAGAAGTGCCAGGCATCAAAATCTCTATTTAGTATCTGGTCATTGAAAATGGATTATATTTGTTTAGGATGCTGTTTACCTCTTATCGAGTAAGGGGATGTGAATCACAGTTTAACGCTTATGTATAAATAATTTATTAAAAATATAGAAAAATTTATGCACGCATGTTATATTATTATTGAATTGATAGAAATGTAAGAGTTCCTAATATTTTCCTTTTGTTTATGATATAAATTGCAATTTTCAACTTCATAATTAAGATTAAATCTAGAAATTAGATTAAGTTAAGTGGGTTTTTTTTTGAAAATTTGTTTAAGGGGAGATAGATTTGCATGTGAAGAGAGGAAGAGACTGTCGGGGAGTAGTGGATTTGGTGGAAGTTAGACTTTTTGATTGGGGAGTTTGACCTTGTTGGAAGAGCCACTTTCTTTTCCTCGTGACCAAAAATAAAATAAAATTTGTGATGTTGGTGTAAGATTGAGGTAACCGTAATCTTCTCTGTATGAACCTAACCCCGCACCTAAGTGGCCTACACTTTAAAAAAAAAACACCATATATAATGCTCTTTTTTTAGATCTTCTT
This sequence comes from Prunus persica, assembly GCF_000346465.2. Classification (NCBI taxonomy): domain Eukaryota; kingdom Viridiplantae; phylum Streptophyta; class Magnoliopsida; order Rosales; family Rosaceae; genus Prunus; species Prunus persica. The sequence goes on from NC_034016.1 coordinate 15,430,541, forward strand.
CACTTTTTGGCTTCAAGTGTTGTGTTGGATTGGTCATGCAATGCAGCTGTCCTTTCCTTTACGTGCCTATGGAGAGAGTGTGCTCAGTTGCAAGACTGTCATTTGAAGTGGTCAATAATAAACTATTTTATTTGGTAAGTCTTTGTTTTGTTCATCAATTAGGGAAAAGGGTTTTTTATGGTCAATTGATAATGAAATGAAGATTAGCTTTCTAAATTCTAAAAGAAATAAAAAAAGAGAGCATTTATGTAGGCAGATGTGATTCAAACTCCCCCTTAGTTATTTTGCACACTTTAGGGAATTTTTGTTATCGCTTCGAAATAGTAGTCATGCGCTTTTGTTACAGACTACATGATGACTAATTTGGAGTCTGTATAATGGTACTAAAAAAAAAGTACAAAATTTGAGAGGGCTGAAAAATGAATAAATAAATAAAGAGGGCTAATTAGGGCTAAGCATTAAGTCAATGATTATAAGTATATATGGGTTAGATAATAAGTCTTTGATGTGTGTGAATTCCAACTTCCAACAAGGGTGGGGATTTTATAGGTCACTCAGTGAAAAAAATAACAAAGCGTTTCTTTTTGCTGGGTGTTTTTCATTGGAATCTTGGTCATTTAGTTGGTGAATGTTTGAAAATGTTGCGAGGTAAAAGCTTTTGTTAATATAAAAGAGATGAGAGTGAAAATGAAATGCCCATACAGAATGACATCATTGTCGTACAATTAGTGCCTAAATTATTAAAATAAAAATATTTTACATGTCAAAGCAGTCATTATATTCAAATCCTACTGGCTCCTTGCAGTAAAACTGTGAAACTGATGCCTCTGTGTGTGTGTTCTTGCTTAGGTGTGTGCATGTGCGTTTTATAGAAAAGATGTTATGAAAAACTCTCTCTCTCTCTCTCTCTCTCTCTCTCTCTCTCTCTCTCTCTCTCGGATTTGCATCTACATTGCCCCATTAATCTTGCCTAGGGTTTGTTTGATGTGGTTGTCTTTAACTCCAGAGCCATATAGAAAATACCCAAATTAAAGATTTTCTTTTTCTCTTTACAAACATGTAAGAACAAAAACTGCACACATACTTAACTAGTTTAGTTTGCAATTTTGACTATTTTCAGAACATTTTTGGACCCACGTACTTGTACAAAATGAAAGCAAATTGTCAAAATATTTGAGTAGGGAGTCAAGATGGTTGAGAAAACTGAAGGTATTTCTTCGATCTAAAAATTACCTAAAGAGTCAGAATTGTAAAATTTTCAAACTTGAAGACAACATGGTTAAATGGTGAGAGAAATTGTTTTGTCTTTTTGTATTTTTGAAGCAAGAGTACTACTTTGGCTTTACCATTGAAGAATCTTTAGAAAACACTACATGGTTATCCCCTAACCTCCAATAGTTTGTTCTCTTTTTTGCACTGTCAAATCCTTCTTCATACTTTTTCTCCCTAATTACGATGAGGCAACAAGAATTTCAATAGAAGGGCATGAAAAATTGTTGGATAAAGTTCTTCTTCTGCTTCACAATATGTAGATCAGAGTAGGATATAACTATCACAAATCAAACTAAGTGGAGAGATTGCCGCCGCATCACACTAAAAAGATCGGTGGTGCAATGTAAACGTTAGTGGTTGAAATGTGTGAGTTTCACATAAATCAACGACCAGAAGTCGCCCAAACATACATGAGCGACTGACTGTAACATAACTTTTATTAATGATGCATTTTTTTTAATATAGTTATTCCGTGTCCTTGTTTATGTTTCTGCTGAGTAAGCCCTACATAGCTAGTTGCCTTGATTACTCAATTTATAATGCCTGCGACCCTTTATGATATCCCAGCTTTTAGGCATGTTGGATATGCATCCTATAGCTAGCTCTAATTTAATCCAATCTTTCCCTTCTGTAGTACTTAAAAAAAGGATTAGACCAACTTAGATATAACGTTAGCCCATAATCTTTTCAAGCTAAAGCAATGTGAAAGTTTTGTGATACCCATTACCATATAAAGTGTACATTCCCTTGACCATCCCCCTTTGCGTGGAGATTCATGATGCTTCAATTGTAGTGGATTCTTAATAGTGCATGCCTCACCCTTTTGTTTATTCTCTTTGCTTTTTATTTTATTTTCAAAATTTTTTCCCTGGTAGTAACAAAAACAAAAAAGAAAAAGAAAAGTTCATTTTGCTTTTGTCACATGTTATATGGTAGCAATATTTTATTTTTATAAGATCGATGAGTCTAAGTAGTGCATGCAAGCCCATTGAAGAAATGATTTTCTAGTATATGATGCATATTAAAGCAAATGTGTTGCTTTGTTCCTAGGGTTTGCACAAAATTTAGCATTTCAAATTAGGGCAATAGCTGTGGATGAAAAGAAAACAAAAAACATTGGTCAAAACTTGTATTTTGAATAATGGCTATCACTATCTTGAATAATGAACATTATGCATTATGTTTCCATAATCTACCAAAGAAAAAGATAGTCTTCCCACTACATATAGAAAAGCAAGAGGGAGAGAGAGATATTTTTGGTGTTTAGAGGGAGAGAGATTAAACTGGCTTATGGTTTTGGGTAAGTAATTTTGATGGAGCTAGCACTCACTTAACTTATAAAAGGCAAAAAGACAAAAGGTGGGTTGATTTTGAATTTGGGAGACAAAATCTTTGATTTTGTGGGAGATTGTCTTTGGTTTGGTTTTTTTTTTTTTTTTTTTTTTTGGGGTCTCTACTTTAAGGTTGGTAGAATGTGTAGATGGCATTAGATGCATGCTAGTGATCATGATTCATGAGAGAGAGAGAGAGAGAGAGAGAGAGAGAGAGAGAGAGAGAGAGAGATGTGTTTTGGAAGGGAAACAGCTTGCTCCCAAGGAGTAGTGAAGATGATGAGGTCAGTTTGTCCCTACCCCAATAATTGTAGAATAATATGATGGCTTGGATTGAGGCTTATAGCTTGGTGATCTTAAAAACTTTCTTTTTTTGACCTAGTCTCTCTTCTCTTCTGCTTTATTAATTGCTGTTTTCATTAAACAAAATCACATGAATTCAAATTGGAACCACAAACTCAAAACCCTTTGGCTTTGAGTAAATTTTTCTTCTTTCTTTCTTCTCTTTTCTCTGCTCACAGCTGTAAAGTTTCAAAGGACAACAAAGGAGAGGACCATTCAGAACTGTGGGCCTCTGTCTTTCTCTCTCACACACACATGCAGGACACACATCTATGGCTCTTCTCTCAGTCTCATCTCATGTCCCAGCCAGGGGGCTTTGTTCTTTGTGGAACATGGAAGCAACTTCCATAGGCTGTGCCATTGAAACATGCAAGTGATACTTTTTATAGCCACTGCCATCTTCAGCTCTACATAATTAATGATCTCTTTTGACCCAAAGAAAATAAAAAGAAAGTATGGTCTCTCTCAACTTTCAATAATATCTCCATCAAGTATGAACTTTGATATTGGAGGGCCATATCTCAATGCCTGCATTTTCTCTCTTTTCTTTGGGGTTTAAAATAAGACTTCATATTAGGAACTAATCAGAGTCCACAAGAACTAATCTTGAGGTAAACTGCCTCAAGACTCGTTGGTATCTGTAATATTCTGCGTAACTTATTAAATAGTAACCTTATTTTGACTTCCTTAATCCTTTATTATTTCTAGAGACATCACTAATTCTGTCTGGATGCAGTAAAACATGCCAAATCATCCATGGAAAATCCTGCAATCACACACAACCTCAAAGATTACTAGGTATTGATGTTACATAATTTGTCTCACAGACTCACAAGATAAGATGAAGATGTGTTCCACATCCACACATATGGATTGTTCATTGCCCGATGCCAAAGGAGAGCTTCAGAAAGCTGATGCAGCATTTCCAATGACCCCCCATAGAAAATCAGAAGTAGAAGGTCCCCAAAAACCACTGTCAAGTAGCAGCAACCTCATCAGCCTGCATTGCACATCCAATGCGTGACCCGAATTATTGTGCCAATGCCCTTCAGATCTCTTCTGTTAAACAGTTAATATATTGACACTGGAAAAATCAGAATCCGATGTCTCCTTGGCTTCACTTACATAATTGAAAAGGGTCACCATCAAAAAAATCTCATCAAATAATGCCAAAACCAAAAACCAATTTAGCTCAAGTGGTTCCATAAAAAATAAAATAAAATAAAATAAAAAATGTTCATGTTGTTGACCTTGTACAATCATATTCATTAAAATGTGAAAACATGATCTTGCTTCTCAACACATTGTAGGCTCTACCAAGTAAATTCATTGAAAAGGGGGTTTGATTTATGAGGAAGCTAGCTCAACAGACATACTAATTGAACTGAGCTCCATGACCACTTGGGTTGTTTTCCATTTAATGAGTCATGTCCTCAAGATTCAATAAGTAGTGGAAGTTGATGAAACTTTACACACCAAAATCTTCATGTAGGACCTTTCTCCTTCAATGATCCCAAAATGGCTACCCTACATGTGTCACTCACATTATACCCATAGAATTTGTGCTAGGACACGTGTAACGTTTCGGGCGGTGCATGGTTGATTTTATTTTTGGGGAAAATAAGAAAATAGTTACTGCAAATACTAAATAGGGGTTTATTTACCACAAATGAGTGAAAATGGTTTTACATTCTTACATTGTTGAGAAGGGTTATTCAGGTCAAGTACTCATTACTAAATCATGGATGAAACAAGTTGTGTAACAAGAATAAGTTTTGGTCCATTTTTCATTCTATGTATGCATTTGCCTATGAAAATTGAGCAGTACATTTCCATGTAACCACATATGTACAAAAAAAACCTTCTAATAACATTGCATATTTCTAGACAATGGACATGAGTTGGTATCAATATCAAAATAAATACTTTAAAATGGGCTATCTAAGGAGAATGTAGTATACAAAAGTGATAAATTATATATATATATATAAAAGGGTTTTCAGAAATAAATTCATTCTAACATGATATTTTATAATTTTAAAAAAAACCTTAAAAGCCTATTTGAATAGAAAAACTCTGAACTGGCCACTTGTTATTTTCCAATTGGTTCTTAGTATGTTACAATTTTCTAAGAACCCAGTTTGGCATTGCTGTGCTGTAAAAATAATTGCTGTAAGAGAAATCAGCTGTGAGAGAAAACAGTTTGGCGTTTGGTAAACTTTTTGTTAAAAGTGTTGTTGGTACTAATTCCTCGTATAATCAAAAAATGATTGCCGCATAGTCATTAAACACAGCGCCTCTTTAAAATTGATTCCTACATAATCAGAAAATGAAAGCACCTCATTAGCTGCTTTCCCTTGTAACTTTCTCTCACATCAATTTTTAATAATAAGTGATTTTTTCATAGTTTACCAAATAGGGTGAGCTTCCCAAATTTTTTAAAAAAATCACTTATCACCACCAAATTGGTACTTAAAAAATAACAAATAATTAATTTTAAATTTTTTTATAAAATGTCATATTAAAATGAGTCTATTCGTAAAAGGCTAAAAGGGTGGGTTAATAGATTAGAGGGTAAATACTAAATGGTCCCTATTTATTATGTTCTTCGGTATAGTAGGAGGTGAAATTAAATACAAAGCCAAATAGGTGACCTTTAGGGGCTCTGGAGTCCCTTTACAAAGTCAGAAGAAAAGGACAAGAGAAGTTTGAGAGGTTATGAGGGCCCAGCCATGGCATGTCCCAGAACTGTGAAACTTGGCTGCCAACCTGCAAGCATGTCTGGCTTCTCAGACAAAGATTTGGGTATCTTTCGACAGGGCTGCAATTACCATAACCCCTACAACAAATGTTTTCAAAGGGTCTTGGACTTTGCAAATTCTATGAGGCTGCTGGGTCTAGGAGTAAAAGGTGTTAGGTGACAACTTCAAATGCCCTATCCAATACAAGGCCCACTGGTCTAATGTATTTACATTTTTAGGGTCCACATAGAATAAATTGACAGCTATTTTACTGATATCCTCCATTAATTTTACTCCCAACTTATTCATAAGATATTAAAGATGGAAATTTTTTTTTTTTTTGGGTATTAAATTTTTTCTCCTTATTTATAGAATTTTTTATTTTCTCAGACAATGTAACGCGTTACGTTTTCAAACTATCAAATTAAACTATTGATCAAGTGGATTATTGTCTAAGTACACAATTTGAATTAAAATTTGTTGTCATAAGTTTCACAAGATATGACATAACGTGTGGAGTAGTCAACCCCTATCCCCCCACACATGTAATGTCTTAGTCATTTCTTGCTGGGTGTAGCTGTGCATATGGTATCTTTTTTATGTGCAGACGCGTAATTGAGTGTATTAGTCTGATATACATTGTTGGTAAATTATTAAGTTTTTAGAGTCAAATAGTGGTCGAACATGACGCGTAATTGAGTGTATTAGTCTGATATACATTGTTGGTAAATTATTAAGTTTTTAGAGTCAAATAGTGGTCGAACATGATATACATGAGCTCTCATTCCTTGAGGATTTACTAGAAAACTATATAGAATTCATTACACTTGAAATAGCTGGAGACCCTATTGCATATATATGTACAATTGCAATTGCATATATTTAAAAAGAGACGGGTGAAAATATTGACATTTACAATTGCAATGTTTTGTAGTGTGACATAGGCAGTTGATCCCAGATGTAAAATTTAACAACGTAAAAACATATGCATCTATTTGCATCATGAAATAACCTCACACATACCACAACCTAAGGCAAAGGCAAGAGCCTCTGGCCTTTATGGCCTCATACACACCACAACCTGCAACTCCAAAACGATATAAATTATTTGGCCCACAAATTTTTATTTTTATTTTTTAATCTTTTTACTTTGTTCATACAAAAACAGAGCCCGTGACTATTGTCATAGATTTATAGTACACAATTAAAAGTTGGTGTGCCATCAACTCTTTCCTTCCACATCCACTTTCCCCCCAAAACAGAAAAAAAGAGAAAAGAAAAAAAAAATGAAGAAGAAGAAGAAGCTTCACACACGTGATATCCTGAATTAAACCGTGAATCATAAATAAGGTAATGGCAGAAATCGCAATGAATTACTATTAACTCTACTGCTCTGCACCTACAGCTTGAGGTTAGACAAGTCCTTTGAGCTTTGTATTTTTTTTCTTTATACAAATAACATTAGAGCAATGAGTATCGAATACTGGATCTCAGGTGCATCTAGGTAGTTGCTTTTAACCTATGATCCCGTTGCAACCTTGAGCTTCTTTAATGTGGAGTTTTGCAGCTTCAATAGTGCATCTCCATACTAGGCCTCAAAAGTTTGATTTATAGTTGGAGTTACAAAATAATTATATCTTCATAGGACAAGAGTTCAATTCTAATTCTTCCCTTCCAACTTGTAGGGTAAGAACAAATATGAAGCATTTTCTCACAAAATAAAGATATTTTAGGGCTGGCTTCGGGTGTTATGGGTTGGACTGCTTGGCTTTTTGGGCCTCTGTATTTGTTTGAATTGAAATGGCTCACTTCCAATCGACCTTTTATTTGTTGGGCCTTTTTTCTCTTTATTTTGTCCATTTGTACTTTTACTTTGCTTTTCAACGAATTTTATTCTCTAACAACGGCTAAGTAATGAAACGCTGTTTTGATGTCTAATGCCAACCAATTATGCCCTGCAAAGGCGAACATTGGATTGAAGACATAAAATGCAAAATGCTTTCAGTAAATCATTTCCAAAATTTTGTTCTGGAGGTGAGATATTTCAAACAAATTCCAAACGTCAAATCATTTCCGGTATGATCTTTCATCCCAGCACCCAATTTTCTTTAAATTTTGAATTCAAGCTTCAAGTTTTCACACACAATATATGCGGAGATTCTGCAAAAGCGAATCCTTGGTGTGTAACTTGATAACTACAACAAAGGGTAAATATAAAATGAAAGCTACACTAGAGTTGAGCATTGTCTGTGTTTCGCTTAAACATTTGCGACGACATGGGACGACGACTCTGACAACAAACAGATGCGAACGGTCTGGCATATATCCAAAGACATGCATAGCAGATAATAGATTAGCATCCACAGTAGAGTGAAATTTGTAAAGGCACATAAACATGTCCCACCAAGTAAATGGAAGTCAATTGTCCCATCGAAATCTATGAAAGATCCATTTAGGAGCTCTGCTTACCAATTGGATCATCCTCCTCGCATATGAGCACCTAATTCACCAAACTGATCATCAGCTTCTACAGTATCCTCAGAAAGGCGCACTGCATCCAGTTTCTGTTTCAGGATTTCAATGGCATTGAGTAACAACTGAGAAGCTTTGACAGCACCAGTAGATTCCACTGTGAAAATAAAACTATCTTCTTTTGCAATGATATCCACAAGCCCAGGCTTCCCCATAGCTTCTGCTTTCTTGATCACTTCATCATCATAGGTGTATGCTTCAGGATCAACCACCATGACCTTTCAAAAGGAAAAGTTCAAAAAAGGAAACAAAAAAAGAAAGAAGATTATGATAGGCCATCAGGAATTATGACACAGAATTGAAACAATGGTGATACAATCACATCAGGGAAAGAGCACTTGCAAGAGAATCCCTCCTACTATTGGTGACTATAATTCAAACATACACAACATCATTTATCTGAAAGATGGGCAACTCAGAGACTTTTTGGCTGTCATATGAAATTTGAATGAATAGCTTTCATTTAAATAGGATTTTTATGAACTCCCTTTAATGGAGCCAATAAAAACATATTTGGTATTCAGATGAGATATTCCCCATAAATCAATAAGCAACAATTCAAATATCATGGAATGACCAAAGATACAATAAAGGACTGCAAAATCTAGAGACATGAACCAGAACCTGAAAACTAGGTCCAAAATCAAGCCCTGTAACCGCAAGTATAATCATCACTTGCATTCTACAGTGCCTCGATTACCCCTACCATCATGACCTGTGAGTTCCCTCCTAGAAACCACATCTTGCTACAAACTGAACTTTCAGACGCATAATCTTACCAGAAGTGGTAAACATCTACCCACCTATGATTCATGCTATTGTATAACTACTGTCTACAATCTACTTAAGACAAAAACCTTTTGGCGATTGGCACTTCATTGGGGAACTTCCCCATTTCCAGAAGTTAAGCAGCGTTAGGATAATACACAATACAAGATTTCTACCTATCTAATAAAAAGGTTGATAACTAGAGTAAAAGTCAATTATAAATACAAATCGGGGAAAGGTCCCTCCCGAGATTAAAAATACCTGCTATAAACAAATGTACTATAAGATGAAGTACCAATTAAACACATTCAGTGTCACTCCTGAGAAGAAACAGTACATTTAATTTCCATCTCCTATTTCCCTTAAGAAGCACAAAGATACTTGATTACTTAGTAATATTCCATTAAATGTGTCCTCATGCTTAGTAAGACCAACACAGCAAGCATCTAAAGCAATGACCTTTACAAAATCAGATTATCACATCCATTAAAAAGAAGTACAAACGTAAGAAACAACCAACCTTCTCGGTTTTAGGATCAAAGTCAAAGACTTTGGTAGGACTACTTTCAACCCAAGCCTTCTTCTCATCAAGAGTCAACATATCCATCAACTCCTCATTGATTCGAATATCAGGTTCGTACATGAAAGTGACAGTGGCTGCAGGTGACCACTTGGCATGATCTTTGCCAATCCCCTTTCTGGCAATGGCCCTTAGCCTCAGCTCTTGCCCCCTTCGCAACTTCACAATGATAATCCCTCTAAAACCACACCAAAAGTAAAGTAACCCAATTTCAACAGCAAAACCATTCAACCATACCCAAATAACAATTCACATTACGACGTCAAACAAAAATTAGGGGAAAAAGACACATTACAATCTATTCCAAGAACAATACCAAAATCCTAAAAGACCCTAAAACTAAGAGAGAGTACATACTTTTGTTCAGAGGATTCCATGCCGGCGGAATCGGAGAAATCGACGGGGACGACGGTGTGGTCAGAGCTGAGAAGGTCCTTGCTGGTGACGTCTAGGGTTTGGTCGGAATGGCACTTGGCGCGAAGATGAAACTCGACGGAGCAGAACTCGCACTGGCCGTCGCCGTCGCAGGCGTCGCAGTCACGTGAGAAGCGCATGCTCATGGCTCGGTCGGAGGTCAATGGGATGAGTCCGAGCCTGTGGGCTATGAACTCGTCGTTAAGCACGGACGAGTTGATCTCGATCTCGACGAGGTCGATGGCGACGGTGGGTACCTCGGCGATCATCACTCGCCGGAGCGCGTTAGCGACGCTGGCGTCGGTGTCGCGGAGCTCGAACTTCATGTAGTCGTCACGCATTTCACGGATTTTGACCCGCGGTAGCCTCTGGTACGATTTGCCTTCCATTTCTCTATGTCTCTCCGAGTTTCTCACAGTAACGTCTCCAAGCTTAACTGTCCGAGAGAGAGAGAGAGAGAGAGAGAGAGAGAGAGAGAGAGAGAGAAGGGGTTTGGGTGAAGAAGACAGAGTGGCTGTAGAGAGGGTTTTGGGCTTTTTATTTTCTGTTTTTTTTTTGTTTTTTTTAAATTTATTTTTGCTATAGAGGGTTTTGGCTTCTGGGCCTTGGGTGTTTTATTTGCTCTGCTGCGATAGAGAGATTCACTATTATACATTATACCCAACACAGGAGGTTTAAATTATAAAAATACTTTATATGAAATGAATTTTAGAAACACATCTAAAGCCTATTTACAACATAACAAAGAGGTTTTTAACTTCTTATAAATTATAAAACTGCCATCAATTTTTTAAAATAAGCCCAACCCAAAAATCTCATAAAAATATCCAAAATACTCAATAAGGCATCAAAGTAATTTAATAATTAATATTAAATTCAATAAGATCAGCTAACAATTTTTGGGTTTGTTTATAAAAATTCAATGGGATATAATTTATCTATAATATTAGTGCTAAGAATTGAAATATCACTAAATATCTCAAAATACTTTAGTTAGCCATAACCGCAGCCAACGGGCATACAAAATAACTTGTTTAAAGCTATAAATTCTTAACCCATATAGAATTAGGTAAATGAAATAAAGGACATTATAAACGAAGATTGCTGCCCCAGTTTAAACAGATAACTATTTAAATTTCCCCGAGGTACATCTAGAAAATTTTACCTGGCAGTTTCACTAGATTAAAATGTATAAATAACTAGTTGACGAATCAGGCAACAGTTTCATCTACTATATCCACTTTGAAAATGTTGGTGTATCCATGCATTTTTATCACAATATTGCAGTCCCCCATGGTGGATGAATACATTTAGATTAAGAAGTGAATGTATACATTTAGTTTAAAATAAATGTCCAAAGACCAACGTGAGCCAATGAGCCATTGCCACCTTTGATTACATAGAAATGAGAAAATAAGGTAAGATAACATGCTGATGTAGGAATAATTACTATGGAAAAAGTGCTGATTCTATTACTTCGGAGGTTATGAGTATATCACCTTCCATTTGCACAACAAATATTCTGGGACCGACACGGTGCTCTGTTTCTTGAACTTGAATCCCATCTATGAAATGCGTAGGCATATCCACAAACTCTAGACGTTTTAGATTTTTGAGGTTGCAGATGCCGGAAGGCACCTGTCGCAGTTGCGGACTAGATTGAATCCACAAAGATTTGAGAAGGGGCAATGCTCCCTTGTGAATTCTCATGAATTTGAAGGGGTTCGTGCACAGCATGAGCGACTCCAGTTTCGAAAATCCTCCATCAAAATGCAGTTCCTCACAACTAAACGCCTCAGCAATCCTAAGGTCCAATAACATGGGTAGACCTTGTAGGACTTTTAAGGTACCGTGATCCCCTACTAGTCCCGACCCACATAAACGTAATTGAGTTAAAAAGCCAAGTCCAGCAATCCAATCAGGCAGCTTTTCTAGTCGCCCCCCCAAAATTAGAGTTTGAAGACGTTGGGGAGGAGGGGAGAGACACTGTAAATCAATAATTTCATCACCATTTATTGTTCTTACTTCCAATGATTTCAAGTGGGACAACTTTCCCATGGAGGCACATAGATCTTTCCCTTGTTTCGTCGTAAGTTTATCCAAGCCCAACCTTCTTAATTGCCTCAAGTTCCCAATTTCTTTATCTACGTTATCTGTTGCCTCCACAAGATGTAGCTTTTGCAGGTTTCCCCAACCCTTGATCCCCTCTTGAATCACCACAGCTTTTGCAAGTCCAGTCCATGTAAACTTTCTTTTGTTTATTTTAGTGTATGCTAAAAAATTTCTAAGCTTTGGAAGCTTAGTGATTTCATTTCGTATCTCATGCACTAGAGATAGCTTCAAATCTAGAGTCTCCAAGTTCACGAGCTTCCCAATGGATTTCGGAAGAATCTTCACACTTGTCTTCCTCAAACTCAAATACCTCAAGTGGTATAAGTATCCAACTTCATCAGGAAGATTGTCAAGCGGACTATCTTCGAAGTCTAATAATCTCAAGAACTTGAATCTTTTGTACAAGTTTCTACAACAGGTGAAAGGATTTTCTGGCCCACCTATGCCATGGAAAAAACACAAGGAATGGGCACGAGAGTTTTTAATGCCACCAAAAACATTATATGCATTGCGACCAACAGATAGGTGCCTCATATTTGAATTGAATGTTGAATCTTCTTGCAAAAATTGAGAAAAGCTTAGATTTCCAATCTTTAAAAGGATCACAGCCTCGCGCATTACATCATGGACTTGACATTCTCTACGCATCCCTCTATCATCAACATATGACACTTGTACTAGGCTTCTTTGGATAAGCTCTGTCAAGTATTCTTCTGCAACCTCTTCCAATGTTTTGTCTCTTTGCTCCTTTATAAACCCCTCAGCAATCCATTTCCGAATCAGTGTAGCACATCTGATGGTGCAATTATTTGGATATGTCCCGAAGTATAAGAAGCAAGGCTTGAGTTGGGGAGGTAAATCATGATAGCTAAAAGAAAGAATTTTTGTAACATTTGTCAAATGAGGATTAAATTCCAGCTCTGAGCCAAGACTATCATGCAATTTTCTCCACTGATACACATCGCCGCATCTGGTTGATAGAAGTCCACTTATAGCTACAATTGCAAGAGGTAATCCTCCACATTTGTTAACTATTGTAATAGCAAATTGCTTCAATTCGGGTGGACAACGTCCCTCAGAATCTTGGAATGTCTTCTTGCAGAAGAGTTGCCACGCCAGAGCTTGAGATAATGGTTCAAGGTGGTATACTTGTGTAAACACGAATTTCCTGCGACAAACGAGACAAGAACACGTGTACAAAATAATTTTGTATTAATGAAATTTAGGGTTACAATCTCTGTATTGAATCCTCTGATTCGATCTCCAAAGTGTTTAAAGAAAATTTGTGTTTGATACAAGGGTCGTAGAGACTTGATCTTGATCAAACGGGTAGCACGAAGCTTGTTTGGTGTTTGGGATTTTTCTATGGTGAAGGAACCGGCACGTATTTGTTGTGCTTGGTGGCTCTTCCAAAGTAGGGCGAAGAATGCAGAGAGTTTTCTGTTTCTTCTGAGTGCTAGGTTTTTCTCCCTGACCCTTTCTTTCGTCTTGAAGCCTCCTATTTATAGGCTTTTGTCGGCTGCTTGACCTAAATAACTTTTCCTATTTAAAACCTTGATTTGTGGGATTCTGATTTGATTTAAATCAATTCCCATAATCTGGCGATTTAACCAGATTATCTTCAATTGATTGACCTGATTAATATTTGATTTAAATCAAAGTCAATCACAGAAGATTCTTTCCTTTAATTTTGTCTTCATCTTGAACCGTTCGATGCACTCCGTCGGATGTCGCCATGTGTCATTTTTGACAACTAATCCGATTTTGATGAGTCATATGCCACATGGGCGAATTACGGGGCCCACGATTTAATCCATCGAACCCTAATTATTTTCTTGTCAATGGAATTTATTGCACCAAAATTTCTTTGTCTACAACTTGATCAGAACAAGCTTCTCTGCAAGAAGCAGCAACCTCACTTATCCGTGTTGTAATGATTATCCTGCTGCCATTGTTGTTATCGGGTAATGCAAGCTTTAGACACTCCCAAAAGTTTATACTCCACACATCATCAAAGACAATTGCGTATCTCTTTTCCTTAAGAAATCCTCGCAAAGTGTCAATCAACAGTCTCCAATCCATTGTTTTAATTCCCTCTGGAAGAGTCTTATTCACTGTCCTGTGCAGTTCTGTGAGTATGCCTCTAAGTGTGTCATCGTTCTTGTTTGATTGTGACACTGGGATCCAAGCACGCCAAGGAAACCACTCTACGAATCTTGGGTTGTCATAGACTTTCTTTGCAAGAGTGGTCTTTCCCAGACCACCCATGCCAACCACTGAAATGACTGAGCGTCTGGATGCTACCTCTCCATCTATCAACCAAGCTATCAATTCATCTCTCAAGGTTTGAATGCCAACAAGTTCAGCTTCCTCTGTGTATAGGGAAGCCATTCGCGGGTCAAATATCATATCATCTCTCATTGAAGAGCTAAATGAAATTTGTTGTGTTGAATTGAAGCCATATGCTGCACTTGTGGCCCGAATTTCCAGCACCCGTTTTTTGATACGTTGAATCTCTGAGGCTATCTCATGGCGCGCAAAAAGCCCCATCACAAGGTGAGTGCTCTTACGAAGAAAACCACCGAGTCCACGTTTGTTACCACGATATGCTACCAGATGCAGGTAATCATCAATGACATCTTCTATGTGACTGGCCATCTGCCTTGTTTGCATCACCCAAGTTTTCACACTGCTACTCAAGTTTGCCCTTTCTGCCTGTGCGTCTGCATCCTTCAAGAAAGACATCATGCTCTCCAGAATATCTTTTATACTTGTAACCTCGTCGTGGATGCCGATCAACAAATTCCCTTCATCCCTTAACAATGCAACCAACTTGTCAATGACACTGTTCACTGCAGTCTCTGCCATTGCTCAGCTAATCCGCTCTGATGAACAAAATTAAGACAAAAACGTTTGTGTAGATAATCGTTGAACTAATTCTAAGTGTTGTGATATGTTGTTCATGACAGAAAATAAATGGTTATATACATTCCTGTTGTATTCTCTATGAGTTATGGCCCAAGTCGAGACTTTGCAGACTCAAAAAAATGTCTTCAACAGCAGTGAGGGCAACTGGTCACTAAATTATCTGATGGTAACGCCGTTACCAGTTTACTTGGACCTAAAGCCTAATTTCGAAAAGAGCTCCGTGGAGACTGGAGAGTGTTCAAAAGAATCAGCTTTTGATTACTCAAAGACGATCAATAGTGGCTCGGATGAGGCTGTTTTTTTTCAAAAGCAACCTGACTTCAATTATTTGGGTAGGAGAGAGAGAGAGAGAAATGTGGTCACAGAGAAGAGAAGAAAGAGCATCGGCTTTTATTTTACCCAAAAAAAGAAAGAAAAGAGCATCAGCTTTTAATCACTCAAATAGTTTGGTAAACAGTTGGTAAAAGAGTTGAAGTTGAAACTAGATGGATAATATGTTTGCTGTTGAAGGTTCCACCAGAAGAGCAGAAGCTTGCAGTCAATCAAACTGTGGTGAATCATATTTTTATGTTTTTGGATCAATTGACATATCTAGGTTGAGTTATACAGTCATCTAGGTTTGTTTTTGAGAGAGATGTATGTCTAGGCTTCGATTTGAATTTGTTCAAACTTGGATAGCTTGTGAATTTGGTGGAAGAATGTTGATATTTTTTTAATGCAATGAATTATTTTATACTATTTTTTTTATTATCAAAATTGTTTTCACCGCACTATGTATGAAAAAGAATTAGATGTTATTTCATATATTGTTACACAACAAAGAACAGGGAAGATAAACCAATTAGTTATGGATTTTTCAAATACATTAGTGACCAACTAAGTAGGTTAGTAATTTAATCACGTTACCCACTTTTAGTGGCCAAAATATGTGTTTTAGTGACCAAATTGTAAGCCCTTTAGTGATCAAAGTTGCAGTCACTAATAGCTTTTTCATTATTGACCAAACAGAGGAAATCAGTAATTCTTTGGGTTTCAGTGACCAATACTTGTAGTTGGACACTAAATAGATTTTGTGACGAACTTCTAGTGACTATCTAGTGACCACCAATATTTAGACACTAGTTGTATTCAATGACCAAAATTGATACTTTTTGTGACCAAATTGCTGGCCACTAATAAACGTTTTTCTTGTAGTGGATCGAATCAAAGACCTCGAGTGCAAGGATAAATACTCTTAATCAGTTGATCTACAAGCCCGTTGCGAATCAACCATTGGCACCTTCGATTACATAAAAAGGAGAAAATAAACTACTCTTACAAGTTGGAAAAGAAAAAAAAAGAAGAAAGAATGTTGATGTTGGAAAGCCATATACACTTAAAATGTAAGTAACCTAAACTCTAGCATGGATTCAATTATTAATGGGTAATAAATCATCGATGTAATTAACTTCATGAGGTTGAATCACAGCCATCCATCAAGATTAAAATTCAAATTAAACCCTCGGACCTTCACTAGATTATTGATGCAACAGGTTTATACAATTGTCCAATAGTGGGAAGAATACAGTTTAATTATTAATTATTCAGAAATAAATTCAAATTGACACATTAAATTGGAGTCTGGCATGCATGAGTGCTTGTTATTTGTTTCCATGAACTCCAATTCCCCTTGAGACAAGACAAAATGATTGTCTATCTTTTGCACACAACACCTTGACCATCCATTCCACTTGCACAACTCTCTATCCCCTCCCATCACCGACATGTTGGCTCCAATGTTGACCCGGCTCACATAGTCGGGTCTGTAAGTTTGATCTAACACACCACTCACTTGGTTGCTCAATGAGAAGAACTTAAACCCAAGATCAAGATGAGCAAATGTGTCATCTTTGGTAATGCCATAGTTGTGAATCCTTGAGTCTTCTTCCATCACATTGTTGGTGTCATCCCCCCTGGTAAGGGAGACAGTTGGAACACTTGTGGATTGACACCTGGAGCCTTGGGATTCGGGAAGGGTGATGGGCTCGCCATCAAAGGAGAGGGCAAGGCAGTCAGTGGAGTTCCCCCGTGGCGGTCTTTTGGGCACCGAGGAAGAGGATGGCAATGGACTGGACCCAAGTGAAGCACCTCTTCATGTTGTGGTTGCGCCTGCCGATGAAGTGATCGTTGATGTGGAGGTTGGGGTCGGATAAGAGACAGAAATACTCAAATAGAATTTAAGCTTATGAATAATTCAGTATCTTTTCATTACAAGCCTATTTAGGAAGTAATTACAATAAGGAAAGAAAAAGAGGAGTTAACGTGTGAAATAGGTTGTTTGTTGGTCGCCCGTCGACAAAGTGATAAAAGAGTGGGAGCTTTTATGTTAACTGTTGAGGGAAGAAGGGAATTTGTTGAGAGGCATCCATGACGACATTACAAATATAAAAGATCTCCTACAGAGCATGACATCTTTCCTAAATGATGCAAAAGCAGAAAGGGCAAACATGAGCAACGGTGTCAAAACTTGGGTGAAGCAAACAAGGGAGATGGGCACTCACATAGAAGATGTCATTGATGAATACCTACATCACGTAGCACGCCGTCGTAACAAACGTGGATTTACTGGTTTCATTCTTAAAATCAATCACTTTGTGAGAGGGCTATTTGCATGCCACAAGATAGCCCCGAAGATTCAACTTATCAAAAAACGTGTCCTCCAAATCCAGGAAACAAGTGAAGCCTATCGCTTCAATTCAACAGAGCAAACTTCATTTAGCTCTTCAAGGCAAGATGATATGTTATTTGACCCGCAAATGGCTTCCCTTTACACAGAGGAAGCTGAACTTGTCGGTATTCAAACTTTGAGAGATAAACTGATAAGTTGGTCGATAGGAGGAGAGGTAGAATCTAGACGCTTAGTCAGTTCATTGGTTGGTATGAGAGGTCTGGGAAAGACCACTCTTGCAAAGAAAGTCTTCGACAACCTGAAGTTCACAGAATGGTTTGATTTGCGCGTTTGGATCACAGTGTCACAATCATACAAGAACGAAGACATACTCAGAAACATGATTGCAAAATTCCACAAGGTTTCTGAGTATGCCTTCGTTCTTGTATGATTGTGACACTGTGATCCAAGGGCGCCAATCAAACCATTCTGTTAACTTTGGGTTGTCGAAGACTTTCTTCGCAAGAGTCGTCTTTCCTAGACCTCCAATACCAACCAATGAACTAACGGAGTGTCTAGATTCAACCTCTCCTCCTATCGACCAACCTATCAGTTTATCTCTCAGAGTCTGAATACCAACAAGTTCATTTGTGTAAAAGGAAGCCATTCGCGGGTCAAATAACATATCATCTCGCCTTGAAGAGCTAAATGAAGTTTGCTCTGTTGAATTGAGGCGATAGGCTTCACTTGTTTGTTGGATT
The DNA here is from genome assembly GCF_000346465.2 of Prunus persica. Classification (NCBI taxonomy): domain Eukaryota; kingdom Viridiplantae; phylum Streptophyta; class Magnoliopsida; order Rosales; family Rosaceae; genus Prunus; species Prunus persica. The sequence goes on from NC_034016.1 coordinate 15,448,969, forward strand.
TGGAGGACACGTTTTTTGATAAGTTGAATCTCCGAGGCTATCTCATGCCGCGCAATTAGCCCTCTCACAAAGTGATTGGTTATAAGAATGAAACCACTAAATCCATGTTTGTTACGATGGCGTGCTACGTGACGTAGGTATTCATCAATGACATCTTCTATGTGAGTGCCCATCTCCCTTGTTTGCTTCACCCAAGTTTTGACACCACTGCTCATGGTTGCCCTTTCTACTTTTGCATCTGCATCCTTTAGGAAAGATATCATGCTCTCTAGGAGATCTTTTATACTTGTAATTTCGTCATGGATGCCTCTCAACAAATTCCCTTCTTCCCTTAATAGTGGAACCAACCAATGAAATGTTCGCTGCAGTCTCGGACACCACTCAATTAGTGTGCCCTGAGAACACAAAAATAATGTATTAGTCGTATTAGAGAATAAGTCGTTGAACTAATTCTAAATGTTCCCATAATCACTTCATGTTCAACCAAAACTCTTTGATTTAATGACAACTTTTTTTCTTCTTATTCTTTATTTTGAGTTTTAATAATTTGTCATTAAAAAACATCTTTAAAATAATTTGGCTTGTTTTGGTCCCATGTGCGACTATGCACATAGATTCAAATGAATAATTTAAGCCTAAGCAAGTTGTAACAGCTATAATACAAGATTCAAATGCATTAGCTAACAAATCTGGGATCTGAATCCACTATCTAGACAGATATATACGTGTATAAAATGCACACCAAATAATCGTATCGGAGCATTGGCCAGTTAAAGAGCACTTGCAATAGAATCCCTCTACTATTGGTGACTATAATTCAAACATACACAACATCATTTATCTGAAAGATGGACAACTCACAGACTTTTTGGCTGTCATATGAAATTTGAATGAATAGCTTTCATTTAAATAGGATTTTTATGAACTCCCTTTAATGGAGCCAATAAAAATATATTTGGTATTCAGATCAACTGCCTCAAGATATTCCACATAAATCAACATGCAGCAATTGAAATATCATGGAATGACCAAAGATACAATAAAGGACTGCAAAATCTAGCGACATGAACCAGAACCTGAAAACTAGGTCCAAAATCAAGCCCTGTAACATCCAGTATAATCATCACTTGCATTCTACAGTGCCTCGATTACCCCTACCATCATGACCTGTGTGTTCCCTCCTAGAAACCACATCTTGCTACAAACTGAACTTTCAGACGCATAATCTTACCAGAAGTGGTAAACATCTACCCACCTATGATTCATGCTATTGTATAACTACTGTCTACAATCTACTTAAGACAAAAACCTTTGGCGATTGGCTCTTCATTGGGGAACTTCCCCATTTCCAGAAGTTAAGCAGCGTTAGGATAATACACAATACAAGATTTCTACCTATCTAATAAAAAGGTTGATAACTAGAGTAAAAGTCAATTATAAATACAAATTGGGGAAAGGTGAACTCTAGACCCCTCCCAAGATAAAAAGAACTGCTATAAACAAATGTATTATAAGATGAAGTACCAATTAAACACATTCAGTGTCACTCCTGAGGAGAAGCAGTACATTTAACTTCCATCTCCTATTTCCCTTAAGAAGCACCAAGATACTTTATTACTTAGTGATATTCCATTAAATGCGTCCTCATGCTTAGTAAGACCAACTGAGAAGGCAATCAAATGATGTATAATTGAACCACTAAGATAAGGATTCAGATAACCAGCACAGCAAGCATCTAAAGCAATGACCTTTACAAAATCAGATTATCACATCCGTTAAAAAGAAGCACAAACGTAAGAAACAACCAACCTTCTCGGTTTTAGGATCAAAGTCAAAGACTTTGGCAGGACTACTTTCAACCCAAGCCTTCTTCTCATCAAGAGTCAACATATCCATCAACTCCTCATTGATTTGAATATCGGGTTCGTACATGAAAGTGACAGTGGCTGCAGATGACTCAGCTCTTGCCCCCTTCGCAACTTCACAATGATAATCCCTCTAAAACCACACCAAAAGTAAAGTAACCCAATTTCAACAGCAAAACCATTCAACCATGCCTAAATAACAATTCACATTACGACGTCAAACAAAAATTAAGGGAAAAGGACACATTACAATCTATTCCAAGAACAATACCAAAATCCTAAAAAACCCTATAAATAAGATATATATATATATATATAAGGGAAAGTACATACTTCGACGGGGACGACGGTGTGGTCAGAGCTGAGAAGGTCCTTGCTAGTGACGTCTAGGGTTTGGTCGGAATAGCACTTGGCGCGAAGATGAAACTCGACGGAGCAGAACTCGCACTGGCCGTCACCGTCGCAGGCGTCGCAGTCACGTGAGAAGCGCATGCTCATGGCTCGGTCGGATGTCAATGGGATGAGGCCGAGTCTGTGGGCTATGAACTCGTCGTTAAGCACGGACGAGTTGATCTCGAACTCGACGAGTCGATGGCGACGGTGGGGACCTCGGCCATCATCACTCGCCAGAGCGCGTTGGCGACGCTTGCGTCGGTGTCGCGGAGCTCGAACTTCATGTAGTCGTCACGCATTTCACGGATTTTGACCCGCGGTAGCCTCTGGTACGATTTGCCTAGCACCGTCTCAGAGCTTAACCGTCTGAGAGAGAGAGAAGGGGTTTGGGTGAAGAAGACGGAATGGCTGTGGAGAGGGTTTTGGGCTTTTTATTTTTATATATTTATATTTGCTATGGAGGGTTTTGGCTTTTGGGCCTATGTGTTTTATTTGCTGTGCCCGCGATATAGATCACCTGCCCTTCAAGTTTTTAAATCTAGGAAAGATCAATTTAAATTAAATTAAAAGCTGCGTTTCAAGACGTTTTGTGAATCACTTATGTTCTACATACATAAATATAATGAAAAATAATAATTTTTGTTTTGGTGCATTCATGGACGGCAGCTTCCTCCACAGAGAAAAAATAAGTTTCTTTTTCGAGTACTCAGAAAAAGGGGCTTACACAAATATTCATTGGATGCCTAGGAGTTTTGAAACTCTGCTCACATAGATGGAAGTGGAAGAACTCAACAAACTGAGAAAATAAGTTTAAGCAAGCTGTAACAGCTATAATACAAGATTCAAATGCATTAGCTAACAAATCTAGGATCTGAATCCACTATTTAGAAAGATGTATACATGTATAAAATGCACACCAAATAATCGTATTGGAGCATTGGCCAGTTAAAGAGCACTTGCAAGAGAATCCCTCTACCATTGGTGACTATAATTCAAACATACACAGCATCATTTATCTGAAAGATGGACAACTCAAAGACTTTTTGGCTGTCATATAAAAATTGAATGAATAGCTTTCATTTAAATAGGATTTTTATGAACTCCCTTTAATGGAGCCCATAAAAACATATTTGATAAATTGCCTCAAGATATTCCACACAAATCAACATGCAGCAATTCAAATATCATGGGACGACCAAATCTGTACTTTGGTATCCTCTGGGCACTCACTGAACCTTGTAACCCACAAAATCTAGCAACATGAACCAGAACCTGAAAACTAGGTCCGAGATAAGTCCTGTAACCACCAATTACCCCTACCATCATCACCTGTGTGTTTCCTCTTAGAAACCACATCTTGCCACAAACAGAGCTATCAGAGGCACAATCTATAACTATTGTCTACAATCAAACTTTAGACAAAAAAAAAAAAAAAAAAAAAAAAACCTTTGGGTGATTGGCTCATCATTGGGCAACTTCCCCCTTTCCAGAAGTTAAGCAGCATTAGGATAATACACAGTAAAGTAAATTATTAAACACAAATCAGGAAAATCAATATATTTAACTTCTATCTCCTATTTCCCTCAAGAAGCACCAAAAATACTTGATTACTTAGTAATATTGCATTAAATGTGTCTTCATGCTTAGTATAGTAAGACCAACTGAGATGCAAACGAATGATGCTTATATAATTGAACCACTAATGTATGTGATTCATGTCAAATACTTTGGTAGAACTACTTTCAACCCAAGCCTTCTTCCCATCAAGAGTAAATGTATCCATCAACACATTGATTCAACTATCTGGTTCCTACATAAAAGTGACAGTGGTTGCAGGTGACCACTTGGCATGATCTTTGCCAATCCCTTTTCTGGGGATGGCCCTTAGCCTCAGCTCTTGCCCTTTTCGCAACTTCACAATGATAATCCCTTTAAAACCACCAAAAGTAATGCTACCCAATTTCAACAGCAAAACAATTCAACATACCCAAATAAAAATTCACATTACGACGTCAAACAAAAGTTAGGGGAAAAGGACACAGTACAATCTATTCCAGGAACAATGCCAAAATCGTAAAAAACCCAATAAATAAAAGAGAGAGAGAGAGAGAGATCAACATCCAGAATATAATAGATTAATAGATTAACATCCATTACCATCTTTTATTACATAATAAGAAAAGGAGAAAATAAACTAATCTTCTTACAACTTGGAAAAGAAAAATGAAAAATAATAAGGTTTGTTGAAAGCCATATATCCATCCATCCACTTATGAATGAGTGCTACTGTACCTGCTGCTTCCTTCCTTGCAAAGTTCTCCCCCATTACACGAAAATCGCTGAATCTATTACTTTGACGGTTCTGAATGTATTAGTACCTATAATGCTCTGAATAAAAAACACTTTGGGACCTACGCGATGCTGTGTTTCTTGGACATGAATCCCATCCATTAAACGCGAAGGCATATCAACCAATAATAGAGATTTAAGATTTTCGAGGTGGCGAATGCCAGAGGGCACCTGTTGCAGTTGCGGACTAGGTCCAACATACAAAGTTTCAAGAAGGGGCAATGCTCCATTGTGTATTGTCATCAACTTCAGGCCTTTCAAGTGTCTGAGCCTGAGGTCCTTCAGTTTCAGAAATCCTCTTTCAAAGTGCAGCTCCTCACAACTAAACGCCTCATGGATCACAAGCTGCATTAAATTGGGTAGAACTTGTAGGACTTTTAAGGGATCCTGATCACCTGCTAGTCCCGACCAACATAAACTTAATCGAGTTAAAAGACAAAGTCCTGCAATCCAATCAGGTAGCTTTTCTAGACGCCCCATCAAATAGAAACCTTGAAGACGTTGAGGTGGATTGGAGATATGCTGTATATCAACAATTTCATCACTATTTATTGCTTTTACTTCCAATGATTGCAACTGAGGCATCTTTCCAATGGACGCGCATAGATCTTTCCCTTGTTTTCTGGTCAGTTTATGAATTCCCAACGTTCTTAACTGCGTCGAATTCCCTACTCCTTTAACAAGGCTATTTGATGCCTCCACAGCATATAGCTTTTGCAGGTTTCCCCAACACTCGATCCCATCCTGAATCCCCACGGCTCGTCGACTAGTGAAACTGAACTCTTTGTTCTTTTCCTCAGTGTATGCTAAAAGACTTCTAAGCTTAGGAAGCTTATTGATTTCAAGAGGTATTTGATGCACTAGGGAATGCTTCAAATCTAGAGTCTCAAGGTTCACAAGCTTCCCCATGGATTTCGGAAGAATCTTCACTCTTGTATTCCTCAAGCTCAAATACCTCAAGTGGTATATGTATCCAACTTCCTCAGGGAGATTGTCAAGTAGACTATCTTCAAAGTCCAGTACTCTCAACAACTTGAATCTTTTGTACAAGTTGCTACAAGCAGTAAGAGGATTTTGTGGCTCACCTATGCCTTTGAAAAAACACAAGGAATGGGCACGAGAGTTTTCGATGCTACCAAAAATATTGTATGCAATGCTATAAACACACAGGTGCCTGGAATTTTCGTTGAAACTTGAATCTTCTTCCAAAAATTCAGAAATGCTTATATCTTTAGTCTTTAATAGGATCACGGCCTCCCGCATGACATCATGGACTTGACATTCTCTGAGTTTCCCACTAAAATCATCAACTAATGACACTTGAACTAGGCTTCTTTGGATAAGCTCGGTCAAGTATTCTTCCGCAACATCTTCCAATGTTTTCCCTCTCTGCTCCTTTATAAACCCTGCAGCGATCCATTGCCGAATTAATCTAGAGCATCTGACGGTGCAATTTTCTGGATATGTCCCAAAGTATAAGAAGCAAGGTCTGAGTTGGTATGGTAAATCATAATAGCTAAAAGAAAGAATTTTTGTAATATTTGTCAAATGAGGATTAGACTCCAGCTCTGAGGTAAGACTATCAAGCAATTTTCTCCATTGAGACACATCCCCGCCTTTGGTTTGTAGAAGTCCACTTATAGCCACAATTGCAAGAGGCAATCCTCCACATCTGCTAACTATTGTAGTAGCAAATTTCTTCAACTCTGGCGGACAATATCCCCCGGAAACTCTGAATGTCTTGTTGCAGAAGAGTTCCCACGCCTTGTCTGGAGACAATGGTTCAAGGTCGTACACTTGATCAGAAAAAGCTTCTCTGCAAGCAGCAGCAACCTCATTCTTGCGAGTTGTGATAATTATCCTACTGCCATTGTTGTTATCGGGTAATGCAAGCTTTACACACTGCCACAAGTTTGTGCTCCACACATCATCAAAAACAACTGCGTATCTCTTTTCCTTGAGATATTCTCGCAGAGTGTCAATCAACAATTTCAAATCCATTGTTTCAATTCCCTCTGGTACAGACTCCTTCCTCACCCTGTGGAATTCTGCAATCATGTTTCTGAGTATGTCTTCGTTCTTGTATGATTGTGACACTGTGATCCAAGCGCGCCAATCAAACCATTCCGTGAACCTTGGGTTGTCGTAGACTTTGCTTGCAAGAGTGGTCTTTCCGAGACCTCCAATGCCAACCAATGAACTGACTGAGCGTCTAGATGCTACCTCTCCTCCTATGGACCAACCTATCAGTTTATCTCTCAAAGTTTGAATACCAACGAGTTCGGCTTCCTCTGTGTAAATGGAAGCCATTCGCGGGTCAAATAACATATCATCTCTTCTTGAAAAGCTGAATGAAGTTTGCTCTGTTGAATTGAAGCGATATACTTCACTTGTTTGCTGGATTTGGAGGACACGTTTTTTGATAAGTTGAATCTCCGAGGCTATATCGTGGCGTGCAAATAGCCCTCCCAAAAAGTTACTGGTTTTATGAAGGAAACCAGTAAATCCACGTTTATTACGACGGTCTGCTACATGATGTAGGTATTCATCAATGACATCTTCTATGTGAGTGGCCATCTCCACTGTTTCCTTCACCCAAATTTTCACACCGCCCTTTCTGCTTTTGCATCTGCATCCTTTAGGAAAGACTTCATGCTCTTTAGGAGATCTTTTATGCTTGTAATGTCGCCATGGATGCCTCTCAACAAATTCCCTTCTTCCCTTAATAGTAGAACCAACTTGTCAATGACAATGTTCACTGCAGTCTCTGCCATCACTTAGCTAGTTTGGTCTGAGAAAACAAAAATAAAGACAAAAAAATAATGTATTAGAGGATAAGTCGTTGAACTAATTCAAGAAAAATAAAATAAATAGTTATATACAGTCCCCTTCTATTGAGGGATCCCTCAAATAAAATTATTTGAGGGACGCTCTTTAGGGTACCCTACCATTTTTTTCCCAATGATCCAAACCATTTATTTTTTAGGTCTTCATTCATAGATTATCCTTACAAAAAATTAGACAAATCGGAAACCGTTTCGACATCCAATTGTGTCTTACAAAATCAATGAACACGGTGCTTCAAGAAAATACTAAAATTTCAATAACTCAATTGAGTGGTGATACCTGATTCAAGTGATTTTTTGTAGAGATGATCTTTGAATGAGTATCTATAAAATAGACGGTTTGGATTAGTGAAATACAATCCGGAGTGGGGCCTACAAGGGGTATCCCTCAAATAAGCTTATTTGAGGGATCCCTCAATGGAAGCTCTCTGTATATCTATATATACACCCAGGTCTTGACTTGCATATAAAAAAAATGGTCTTCAATAGCACTGCGGTCAATTTATCACTAAATTATCTGATGGTGTGGGGATGATGTTATCAGTTTAGGTAGAGGCAAAGCCTAATCACTAAATTACATAATTCGCCAAAGAAATTTGAAATATAAAAAACTGATGAGAAAATTAAAGATAGAACAAAATGGATATTTGAGAATACTAAGAAAAATCAACAAAATAATAAAAGAAATAAGAACAGAGAAAATTAACAGCACTTACGAGAAGAGAGAGATGAAGCCAGGAGAGGATGAGTGGTGGAATTTAAGGCCTTTCCTCTGCCCACTGCTACAAGTAATTGCGTTTTCAACCAAACCACCCAACAACTTCTGCAATTGCTTTACTTTTCTTACTCAAAATAATTAGGGTTTAATTGATATGTTTATTATTCTCTCAAGGAGTAATATATATACTCCATACAGAGTATGTACAAATAGGAAATATATACAAAATTTCCTAATTCTACCCAAAATTCCTAATAGGAACAAATTCTATTTCTAACAGGAACAAATTCTATTCCTAATAAGAACGTTGACTTTGACTCATACCAATATTCTTATAGGTCAAAACATAATAGGAAATATCTACAAAATTTCCTAATTCTACTCAAATTAGATAATTACAATAAAATAAAATTCTATTCCAAATAGGAACAAATTCTATTTCCTAATAGGAACAAATTCTATTCATAGTAAGAACGTTGATCTTATGGGTCAAAACATATGCTGAGCAGCGGACTTTGACTCAGACCAACATTCTCATAAAATAAGATATTAAATAAGGAATTTATTTTTATTTGGTATTAAATTTTTTCCTCCTTATTTATATAATTTTCTATTTTCTTAGACGTGTAATAAATTACGTTTTCAAACTATCAAATTAAACTATTGATCAAAGTGAGCGTGTTAGATTGATATACATTGTTGGTCAATTATTAAGTTTTTAGAGTCTAATAGTTGTCTAACATGATATATGAACTCTAGTTCCTTGAGGATTTACTAGAAAACTAAATAGAATTATATACATGTATGTATATATAAATCCCTAAAACTTTCGTGATGCATTAATAGTTCGTGGGCATTACCAAATTCCGCTATCCCTACAACAAAAAGGATGTATGAAGATGTGAAGAGGACCACATTAAGCCCCACGTGGTTACACTTGAAATAGCTGGAGAGCCTATTGCATATATATATATATATATATATATATATATATTAATCCCAGATGTAAAATTTAACAACGTAAAACCATATGCATCTATATTTGCATCATGCATTAACTCTACTGCTCTGCACCTACAGCTTGAGGTTAGACTAGCCCTTGAGCTTTGTATTACTATTTTTTCTTCATACAAATAACATTAGAGCCATGAGAATCGAATATAGGATCTCGGGTGCGTCTAGGTAGATGCTTTTAACCTATGATCCCAATGAAACCTTGAGCTTCTTCAATAGTGCATCTCCATACTAGGCTTTAAAAGTTTGATTTATAGTTGGAGTTACAAAATAATTATATCTTCACAGGGCAAGAGTTCAATTCTATTTCTTCCCTTCCAACTTGTAGGGTAAGAACAAATACGAAGCATTTTCTCACAAAATAGAGATATTTTAGGGTTGGACTGCATGGCTTTTTGGCCTTTTTTCTCTCTATTTTGTCCATTTGTACTTTTCCTTTGCTTTTCTCAATGCCATCGAAATCTATGAAAGATCCATTTAGGAGATCTGCTTACCAATTGGATCATCCTCCTCGCATATGAGCACCTAATTCACCAAATTGATCATCAGCTTCTACAGTATCCTCAGAAAGGCGCACTGCATCCAGTTTCTGGTTCAGGACTTCGATGGCATTGAGTAACAACTGAGAAGCTTTGACAGCACCAGTAGATTCCACTGTGAAAATAAAACTATCTTCTTTTGCAATGATATCCACAAGCCCAGGCTTCCCCATAGCTTCTGCTTTCTTGATCACTTCATCATCATAGGTGTATGCTTCAGGATCAACCACGACGACCTTTCAAAAGAAAAAGTTCAAAGGAAACAAAAAAAGAAAGAAGATTGAGATAGGCATCAGGAATTATGACACAGAATTGAAGCAATGGTGATACAATCACATCAGGGAAACTGTTATTAAAGTATTTTTTTTTTTCCTTCATATTCTCATGGAAATGAACAATTTTAGCCTAAGCAAGCTGTAACAGAGACAATACAAGATTCAAATGAATTAGCTAACAAATCTGGGATCCGAATCCACTACCTAGATGATGTATATGTGTATAAAATGCACACCAAATAATTGTCTTGGAGCACTGGCCAGTTAAAGAGCACTTGCAATAGAATCCCTCTACTATTGGTGACGATAATTCAAACATACACAACATCATTTATCTGAAAGATGGACAACTCAAAGACTTTTTGGCTGTCATATGAAATTTGAATGAATAGCTATCATTTAAATAGGATTTTTATGAACTACCTTTAATGGAGCCAAAAAAATATATTTGGTATTCAGATCAATTGCCTCAAGATATTCCACATAAATCAACATGCAGCAATTCAAATATCATGGAATGAACAAAGATACAATAAAGGACTGCAAAATCTAGCGACACGAACCAGAACCTGAAAACTAGGTCCAAAATCAAGCCCTGTAACCATCACTATAATCATCACTTACATTCTACAGTGCCTCAATTACCCCTACCATCATAACCTGTGTGTTCCCTCCTAGAAACCACATCTTGCTACAAACAGAATTTCAGACGCACAATCTTAACAGAAGTAGTAAACATCTACCCACCTATAACTCATGCTATTGTATAACTACTGTCTACAATCTACTTAAGACAAAAACCTTTTCGTGATTGGCTCTTCATTGGGGAGCTTCCCCATTTCCAGAAGTTAAGCAGCATTAGGATAATACACAATACAAGATTTCTACCTATCTAATAAAAAGGTTGATAACTAGAGGAAAAGTCAATTATAAATACAAATCGGAGAAAGGTGAACTCTAGACCCCTCCCGAGATAAAAAGAACTGCTACAAACAAATGTATTATAAGATGAATTACCAATTAAACACATTCAGTGAAACTCCAGAGGAGAAGCAGTACATTTAACTTCCATCTCCTATTTCCCAATCACCAAGATACTTGATTACTTAGTAATATTCCATTAAATGTATCCTCATGCTTAGTAAGACCAACTGAGAAGCAATCAAATTATGTATGATTGAACCACTAAGATAAGGATTCAGATAACCAGCACAGCAAGCATCTAAAGCAATGACCTTTACAAAATCAGATTATCACATCCGTTAAAAAGAAGCACAAACGTAAGAAACAACCAGCCTTCTCGGTTTTAGGATCAAAGTCAAAGACTTTGGTAGGACTACTTTCAACCCAAGCCTTCTTCTCATCAAGAGTCAACATATCCATCAACTCCTCATTGATTTGAATATCGGGTTCGTACATGAAAGTGACAGTGGCTGCAGATGAATCAGCTCTTGCCCCCTTCGCAACTTCACAATGATTATCCCTCTAAACCCACACCAAAAGTAAAGTAACCCAATTTCAACAGCAAAACCGTTCAACCATACCCAAATAACAATTCACATTACGACGTCCAACAAAAATTAGGGGAAAAGGACACATTACAATCTAATCCAAGAACAATACCAAAGTCGTAAAAAACCCTATATATATATATATATATAGAGAGAGAGAGAGAGAGAGAGAGAGAGAGAGAGAGCATACTTTTGTTTGGAAGATTCCATGCCGGCGGAATCGGAGAAATCGACGGGGACGACGGTGTGGTCAGAGCTGAGAAGGTCCTTGATAGTGAAGTCTGGGGTTTGGTCGGAATGGCACTTGCCGCGAAGATGAAACTCGACGGAGCAGAACTCGCACTGGCCGTCGCCGTCGCAGGAGTCGCAGTCACTTGAGAAGCGCATGCTCATGGCTTGGTCGGATGTCAACGGGATGAGGCCGAGTCTGTGGGCTATGAACTCTTAGTTAAGCACGGACGAGTTGATCTGGATCTCGACGAGGTCGATGGCGACGGTGGGGACCTCAGCGATCATCACTCGCCGGAGCGCGTTGGCGACACTGGCGTCGGCGTCGCGGAGCTCGAACTTCATGTAGTCGTCACGCATTTCACGGATTTTGACCCGCAGTAGCCTCTGGTACGATTTGCCTTCCATTTCTCTATGTCTCTCCGAGTTTCTCACAGCACCGTCTCAGAGCTTAACTGTCTGAGAGAGAGAGAGAGAGAAGGGGTTTGGGTGAAGAAGACGGAGTGGCTGTGGAGAGGGTTTTGGCTTTTGGGCATATATATATATATGCTAAGCTGATAATAGATTAATATGTTGAACAAGAAAATGGACGGAAATGCATTTAAATGTTCGCAAATTCTAAGGTGAGCCAATGAGCCTATGAGATACACCAGCAATAACTCAAACATCATAGGACGACCAAACATACAATAAATGAGTGGAGGTACTTTGAAAATGTTGTTGCTGGAAAGCATATATCCACTTATGAGTGCTACATGAAAACTGCTGAATCTATTATTTTGGTGGTCATGACTCTTTCACCTTCCGTCTTCACAACAATTACTTTGGGACCTACACGGTGCTCTGTTTCTTGAACTTGAATCCCGTCTATGAAATGCGAAGGCATATCCAAGAAGTCCAGATATTTTAGATTTTTGAGGTTACGGATGCCAGAGGGCACTTGTTGCAGTTGCGGACTTGGTCCAATTATCAAACTTTCAAGAAGAGGCAATGCTCCATTGTGAATTCTCATGAACTTTAAACTGTTCAACTTTATAAGACTGAGCTCTTTCAATTTTGGAAATCCTTCTTCAAAATGCAACTCCTCGCAACTAAACGCATCATAGATCAAAAGTTGCACTAAATTTGGTAGACCTTGTAGGACTTTTAAGGTATTGGGATCCCCTGCTAGTCTCGACCAAGATAATTCTAATCGAGTTAAAAAACTAGATCCTGCAATCCAATCAGGCAGCTTTTTTAGACGCCCTATCAAAATTAGAGTTTGAAGACGTTGAGGTGGAGGTGAGATGGACTGTAAATTAATAATTTCATCACCATTTATGGCTACAACTTCCAATGATTGCAAGTGAGACATCTTTCCAATGGAGGCGCATAGATCTTTCCCCTGTTTTCTAGCCAGTTTTTGAATGCCCAACCTTCTTAACTGCTTCAAATTCCCTATTTCTTTAACTAGGCTATCTGTTGCCTCCACAGTATACAGTTTTTGCAAGTTTCTCCAATGCTCGATTCCCTCATGAATCACCACAGCTCGTTTTGTAGTCCGACCCAGCTGTTTGTTGTTGTGCAGATTGTATGCTAAAAGATTTCTAAGCTTTGGAAGCTTATTGATTGCATATGGTATCTCATGCACTAGGGATTGCTTCAAATCTAGAGTCTCCAAGTTCGCGAGCTTCCCAATGGATTTCGGAAGGATCTTCACTCGTGTATTCCTCAAGCTCAAATACTTCAAGTGATACATGTATCCAACTTCCTCAGGGAGATGGTCAAGCAGACTCTCTTCAAAGTCTAGTACTCTCAACAACTTGAATCTTTTGTACAAGTTTCTACAACTCATCAAAGGATTTTGTGGCCCACCTATGCCATTGAAAAAACACAAGGAATGGGCACGAGAGCTTCCAATGCTACCAAAAATATTATATGCATTGCTATCAACAGATAGGTGCCTGGAATTTTCATTGAATCTTGAATCTTCTTCTAAAAATTGTGAGAAGCTCATATCTCGAGTCTTTAAAAGGATCACGGCCTCACGCATCACATCATGGACTTGACATTCTCTACGCACCCCTCTTTCATTAACATATGACACTTGTACTAGGCTTCTTTGAATAAGCTCAGCCAAGTATTCTTCTGCAACCTCTTCCAATGTTTTGCCTCTCTGCTCTTGTATAAACCCTTCAGCGATCCATTGCCGAATTAGTGTAGAACATCTCATGGGGCAATTTTCTGGATATGTCCCAAAGTATAAGAAGCAAGTTTTAAGTCGATGAGGTAAATCATGATAGCTAAAAGAAAGAATTTTTGCAACATCTGTTAAATGAGGATTAGACTCCAGCTCAGAGCCAAGACTATCATGTAATTTTCTCCATTGAGGCACATCCCCACCTCTGGTAGATAAAAGTCCACTTATAGCCACAATTGCAAGAGGCAATCCTCCACATCTGCTCACTATTGTAGTTGCAAATTTCTTCAACTCTGGTGGGCAATATCCACTTGAATCTCGGAATGTCTTCTTGCAGAAGAGTTCCCATGCCTTATCTGGAGATAATGGCTCAAGGTCGTACACTTGATCAGAAAAAGCTTCTCTGCAAGAAGCAGCAACCTCACCCTTGCGTGTTGTGATAATTATTCTGCTACCATTGTTGTCATCGGGTAATGCAAGCTTTACACACCCCCACAAGTTTGTACTCCAAACATCATCAAAGACAACTGCATACCTCTTTTCCTTGAGATATCCTCGTAGGGTGTGAATCAACAATCTCAAATCCATTGTTTCAATTCCCTCTAGAACAGACTCATTCCTTGTCCTGTGGAATTCTGTGATCATGTTTCTTAGTATGTCTTCGTTCTTGTATGACTGTGACACTGTGATCCAAGCACGCCAATCAAACCATTCTGTGAACCTTGAGTTGTCAAAGACTTTCTTGGCGAGAGTGGTTTTTCCCAGACCGCCCATTCCAACCACTGAACTGACCGAGCGTCTAGATGCTACCTCTCCTCCAATCGACCAACCTATTAATTTATCTCTCAAAGTTTGAATACCAATGAGTTCAACTTCCTCTATGTAAAGGGAAGTCATTCGTTGGTCAAATGACATGTTGTCTCTTCTTGAAGAGCTAAATGGAATTTTTTGTGTTGAATTGAAGCCATATGCTACACTTGTTTTCATAATTTCGAGAATGCGTTTTTTGATACGTTGAATCTTCAAGGATATCTCATGGCGTGTAAATAGCCCTCCCACAATGTGAGTTGTTTTATGAAGAAAACCATTCAATCCGTGTTTATCACGATTGCGTGCTACGTGATGCATGTATTCATCAATGACATCTTCTATATGACTAGCCATCTCTCTTGTTTGCTTCACCCAAGTTTTCACGCCGCTACTGCTGTTTGCCCTTTCTGCTTTTTCATCTGCATCCTTTAGGAAAGACGTCATGCTCTCTAGAAGATCTTTTATGCTTGTAACCTCGTCATGAATACCTCTCAGCAAATTCCCTTCTTCCGTTAACAATGAAACCAACTTGTCAATGACAATGATCACTGCAGTCTCGGCCATTGCTCAGCTCTCTAACAATATAAAATAAGACAAAAGAATTATGTACGACATGTATTGAAAGATTGAACCAATTCTAAGTTTTGTGATATCTTCTCTTGTTTAATACAAAGAAAATTTATATATATATTGGCAAAATGCCACTTGTAGTCCCTATGGTTTATTTTCGTCACTTTGGAAATTATGGTTTTCAATTCCAAGTAATTTAGGGACACTTCTCAATTTCCGTAAGAGTCTTCCTACTTTCATTACGGCTTGAGGGTATTACTATAAAATCTTGCCATTTTAGGTACAAGAGACGATGCCTCTTCTTCTTTATTCAAATTAGGCGACTGCAAACCAAATTGGGATTTAGGATTCGAGAAATTTTTTAATTTCCTCATTGTAATTTGTTCAATTGATAGAGGGTTTCTAGTCGCCTAATTCGAATAAAAAAGAAGAGCCAACGTCTCTTGTATCTAAGATGGCAAGATTTGACGGTAATACTCCTCAAGCCCTAACGGAAGAGGAAGAATTTGACAAAAATTGAAAAGTGTTCTCAAATTGATTGGAATTGAGAACCACATTGGCAAAAGTGACGAAATTGAAACTACATGGACAAAAATTGGTGTTTTGTCATATATATTTGTTGTATTTTCTCTCATAGTTATTTACACTAACACCCCTTGAGCTTTTTAGTGTTTTCATAAAACTCCTTAAGGTTTTCGGTGTTTTCGCAAAACTCTCCGAGGTTTCAAAAATTACACAAACACCTCCTGAGGTTTTAAATTATTTTCACAAAACCCATTTTTGTTTTTTTTTTGTCCAAAAATTGATGATTTTATATAATAATAATAATAAAAATTCTCCTAATGACAAATTTAACTTTTGAGATTATATTGCACATACATTTATTTAGGCTAATTTTGTCATTTGCATGAGTTTTCTTTTTCTTTTTTATTTATTTATGAAATCATCAATTTGAATGATCAACAACAATCAATGAAAATGGATTTTGTGAAAACATTTTAAAACTTTTGGGCATGTTAGTACAATTTCCGAAACCTTAGAGGTTTTGTGAAAAATCCCAATAACCACATAGGTGTTGGTGTATTTTCTGAAACCTTAGAGATTTTGTGCAAAACCCAAAAAGCATGGGGTGTTAGTGGCAATAACTATTTCTGTTATGAGTTATGGTCCAAGTCTTACCTACAGACCAAAAAGAAAAAGCCGTCTTCAATAGCAGTTTAATTAGAGCTAAAGCCTAATTTCAAGAAAAACGAAATACTCTGATTCACCAAAGAAATTTGAAAAAAAAAACTGGTGTTTGAGAACACTAATAAGCAATCAAAGAAATAATAACATACATCTAAAATGATGGAAAGAGAGAGTAGATTTGACTTACGAGAAGAGAGATGAAGGCAGGACGTGTTGTGTTGGAGAAGGGAGCAGACGATAAGCAGAGTAGCAGAGGTACCAATTTTGAAAAGCAGAGAATTTGTAAAGGAGAAGATCAAAGCTTGAAAGATGAAAATATATTGATGGTGAGGAGGTGTACTTCCTCTAGAACAAGAGTGCTGAGATGAGGGTTGTGTATGTTTAATTTCATTCTCCTCTGGTGTGCTCTTCATCACTCTGACTATTACCATCAGGTTGACTAACTTAATCACAAACAGATTTTCTTATTGTTTGTTTTTTTTAAAAAAAATTATTCTCAAGAAATAAGGGATTGGCTGAATATTTTCGTTGTATTGATAAAAGTCTACAGACCTGGTTATATATACATTACAATTCCTATTTCTAAGGCTTAGCAGCCGTAATCCACTTTAGGTGGGATTTGACCTAGAACAATACAAGAAAGTAAATATATTACAATATTATTTCCTAATACAACAATATCTCATAATACTCCCCCTCAAGTTGGAGAGTGAATATCATGAAGACCTAACTTGTCTCGTAGTGTCACAAATTGATCCTTTCCCAAGGCCTTCGTAAACACATCTGCCAGCTGGAAGCGTGTGGGTACATATGAAGGACTAATCATTCCGGCTTGCAATTTTTCTCGAACTATGTGACAATCTATTTCAATGTGCTTTGTACGTTCATGAAAAACAGGATTTGCTGCAATATACAAAGCTGCCTGATTATCACAAAATAATGGCACAGGAACTGTCTGTAGGACCTTTAAATCCTGTAATATGTAGCGCAACCAAGTCAGCTCCAAACAAGTATTAGTCATGGCTCTATATTCTGCTTCAGCTGATGATCTAGAAACATTAGTTTGTTTCTTGGATTTCCATGAGATGAGGGCATTTCCAAGAAAAACACAATATCCTGTAACTGACCTCCTTGTGGCACGACAACCTCCCCAATCTGAATCACAAAAAGCTTTCAAGGCAAGATTGTTAGAGGCAGGAAATAACAAACCTTGACCAGGAGTACCCTTGACATATTTGAGGATCCGTAAGGCAGTATCCCAATGAGGTTTTCGTGGTTGATGCATAAATTCACTCAATGTTCGAACGGAATAGGCTATGTCAGGCCTTGTGACAGTGAGATAAATCAGTCTACCAACCAGTCTTCTGTACTTAGTTGGATCATGCAACAGTGCTCCATCTGTGGGAGTTAGTTTCAAATTCTGTTCCATTGGAAAGTTGTCTGGGCGTGCCCCCAGAAGTCCTGAATCTTGCAAAATATCTAGTGCATATTTTCTCTGAGACATAAAAATACCTTTCTTGGAGCGGGAGAATTCAATGCCCAAAAAATATTTCAAATCTCCGAGATCTTTGATGCGGAAGCGTTTCAGAAGGAATGTTTTGAGATGTTCCATTTCCTGAAGATCATTGCCTGTGAGAAGTATGTCGTCAACATAGATAAGTACAGCAGTAAATGAAGTGCCTTGAGCTTTGGTAAAAAGAGAGTAATCAGCCTTTGATTGTTGATAACCAGCTTTCTGAATGGTGTCTGAAAAGGTGGAGAACCAGTTTCTGGAAGCTTGTTTGAGTCCGTAAAGGGACTTGTTGAGCCGACATACAGTGTTCTCCCCCTGTCGGCGAAGACCGGGAGGAGGTTCCATGTAAACCACTTCATTCAAATCACCATGAAGAAAGGCATTTTGAACGTCCAGTTGATGGATGAACCAGTGGCGGGCAGCAGCAATAGTGAGTAGACAGCGGAGGGTGGTGAGTTTGGCGGTAGGAGAAAAGGTTTCTTGGTAGTCAACTCCCTCAACCTGAGTGTATCCTTTAGCAACAAGGCGAGCTTTGTACGCTCAATGGTGCCATCGGACTTGTATTTGATTTTGTAAACCCATTTGCAGCCTATCGGTTTATGACCAAGTGGAAGAGGAACCAAACTCCAAGTATGATTGTGCTGCAAAGCCTCTAATTCTGCAGTCATGGCCTGTTGCCAATTGGGATCAAGGATAGCTTGAGCATATGATGTAGGTTCAGTGTGACCTGAGATGTTAGCAAGAAAAGCAGAATGTGCAAAAGACAAACAGGAGTAGGAAAGAAAGTGAGAAAGTGGATGTCGAGTACCTGATGCAAAACAAAGCGCCGAGGTTGAGTGACCGGCTCGGTTGGACAGGTGGTAATCTTTATGCCAAACAGGGGGTTGCTTAGGACGAAGGGACTGGCGTGGAAGGGGAATAGAAGGAATGGGGTTGGGGGAATGGTTATGCATGAGAGATGATTCGGAAGTGGGTGAAAGAGAGGAGGGAGGATCGGCTGGAAGGGGGGACATGTATGTTGGGACGTGTGAGGGGGGCTAGGGAGACACAGGTCGGATTGGGCTGTCAAGATAGGAGGGCTCGTCAGGCGCGGGTTCAGGGGATGACGTGATTGGAGGGGTGTCAGGTGTGGATGGCTGGGTGAGACTCAGTTGGGATGGCTCGAGTGGGGGGGTTGGCTCAGCATGTTGGGTGTGTTGGGTCCAGTGATTAGTGTGATCAAGGCTAGCATGTGAAAGGTGGGGCGGCACAGAAGTGGAAGCTGTGGGGGTGGAAATGTCAGAAAAAGGAAAAGTGTGTTCACAAAACTTGACATCACGGCTAACGAGAAATTTCTTAGTCTCTAAATTGTAAAGTTTGTAACCTTTCTGACCAGTGGGGTATCCAACAAAGACGCAACGTTGAGCGCGAGGGTCAAATTTATGAGTAGGGTGGACAACGGCGGCATAACAGAGGCAACCAAAAACTCTCAAGTGATCAAATGATGGTGGGTGATTGTAGAGTAGTTCAAAAGGGGATTTGGTGGATAATAGTGGGGAGGGAAGGCGGTTAATGAGATAGACAGCGAGCTACAATGAGAATATGGCGATGCTTGCGTTCAACGACTCCATTTTGTTGTGGAGTGTAAACACAAGTGTGTTGATATTCGATGCCTTGAGTTTGAAAAAAATCTCTCATGGACAAAAATTCAGAACCATTGTCTACCCGAATAGCCTTAACGGTGGCATGAAATTGAGTATGAGCAAAGGTAACAAAAGATTTGAGAATATTTTGTGTTTCAGATTTATGTGTCATCAAAAAGAGCCATGTGCATCGAGTAAAATCATCTACAATGGTAAGAACGAAACGGGCCCCTGAATGTGTGGGAACTCTGTGTGGACCCCAAATATCACAATGTAACAAATCAAAAGGAGCATGAGTTTTTATTGAAAATAAAGGAAACGGAAGTCTAGTTTGCTTGGCCATGGGACAAACACTACAATTGTCATCAAAAGAGAGAGAACTAAAAGGCAAGAATGAAGACAGTAATTTAAGACGCGAAGGTGACGGGTGTCCAAGGCGCATGTGCCACAAATGGGAGGGATGAGAAACTTGATAAGTGACAGGTGTTTTCTGCAATGGAGACATGTAATAGAGACCACCATGCTGCTTACCCAAGCCAATCATCGTCCCCGTAGCCAAGTCCTGCAAGACACAAAAAGTGGGAAAAAGAAGGACACAACAATTTAGAGAGGTAGTAATCTTGCTAGCAGACATAAGATTTAAGCGAAAAGAGGGAACACATAAGACATTATCTAAAGTGATATCTAAATTGAACGGGACTGTCCTAGTGGAAGTGATTTGGACAGAAGACCCAGTGGGTAAATTGACAATTGGTATTTGTGAAGACTTTGTTTGTGTAAAAAGTGTAGGGTCGGACGTGATGTGATCAGTAGCTCCGCTGTCCAAAATCCAAGGTTTGGTGAATACAGAATTAATCGAGGCAACGGGAAATTGAGACAGACCTGCGGCATTAGCATAAGCATGGCTATTACCAGAAGCATTATTCGAATTTATCAGAGAGACAGCATGGGCTAGTTGTTGAAGCTGGTCTGCAGAGAGCCCATGGAGAGGGTTCTGTTGAGAGGTTGGCGGATGAGACAATGGTGCGACTGTGGATTGCTGCTGAGCCCCAACTTGGGTTACGTCTGCTGCGTTGACAGCATGAAAGGATCCTCGCTGACTGCGGTTGCTCCCTGGTTTCTGTTGCTGTGGATTTCCTCTATGTCCTTGGTGGTGCCGATTGTTCTGGGGTCCTGTACTATTGGAAACCCATGTCCCATTTTTGAATTTGCATCGATCCTCAGTGTGGCCATTCTTATCACAATATGGGCAATAAAACTTTAACGTCCGACATTCTTCAATTGTATGGCCGTTCCTGTCACAGTGAGCACAGTGTTTGGAATGATTTGAGAAATTGTGAGAGCGGTTCTGTATCGCAGCAGCAATGGAAAATTTTCTGTGGAACCCGAGGCCATTTGGCATTGTGTTTCATCTTGAATGACGAGGGAGTAGGCTTGACGAACATTTGGCAATGGCGTCATCATGAGGATGTTGCTACGAGCACCGTTGTAGGTGTCATTAAGGCCCATAAGAAAACTGCATCATCCGATCTTCTTCTTTTTGTTCATTATGTGCCTTCATCTGGTTACAGATAAGCAAGGTTTGATATGTCTCTAATTCATCCCAAAGATCTTTGAGTTTTGTGTAATATTCTGAGACTGGCATGGTGCCTTGTGAGAGAGAGGCGATGGACTTCTGTATCTGATATATTGTTGGTGCATTCTTTTGTGAGAATTGGTCTTGGAAATCTTGCCACACTTGATGGGCGGTCTTGGCATGAACGACTGATTTGGCTAGATCAGGCTCCACCGAGTAAGCTAACCATGATAAAATCATACTGTTGCATTGATTCCAGAGAGCATATTTTGTCGGCTGTTCAGTTTCTGAAGGAGGCTTAATGGATCCATTGACAAAGCCAAATTTGTTCTTGGCTATGAGAGCATGAATCATGGATTTGCTCCAAGATGGGTAATTGGTGCCGTTCAATTTTATGGGAACGAGCATGAGGCCGGGGTGATCTGAATGAGAAACAAAGTATGGATGTGATGAATCCATACTGGGATTGGTGTCGCTGGTGCTTGAATGTTTGGAATTGGTTTTTGGTGATGTCTGCTCTTCACCCGTCATGATGGAGGGGTGCTATGGTTTGGAAAAAAAATCAAGAACCAGGCTCTGATACCATCTCAAGAAATAAGGGATTGGCTGAATATTTTCGTTGTATTGATAAAAGTCTACAGACCTGGTTATATATACATTACAATTCCTATTTCTAAGGCTTAGCAGCCGTGATCCACTTTAGGTGGGATTTGACCTAGAACAATACAGGAAAGTAAATATATTACAATATTATTTCCTAATACAACAATATCTCGTAATAATTATTATAATGAGTAAAGGAGTCGATTTGTTCAAAAGGGAAGTCGTTTTAGAATTCTGGCTTTAGGACTTGAACTTGTTCTCTTCTTCTTTTGAGCCAGTAGTCCAATACATCTTAAGCTTCCAAGTGGTGAGAATGGAAAATAAAATTCAGAAGGTGCAATTGGTTTAAGACAAGGGTTGGCCAGAGTTCTCCAAGTTTTGCTCTCTTGACTTGGCTAATTGGCTAGTATTTGGATATGAAAGGAACTAAAAATTCCATGTGTTTCTATTTGATAGAAGTGCTACGTACAGAGGTAGAATATCCCATAACAAAGCCCGAGATTGAAGAATTGATTATGAAGAAGAAGATGATGATAAGTCTATTGAAATCTTGGATGGTTTTCGACCCTGCCCAAGAAAAGCAAGGGAGAAATCTCCAATGCCATGTCCTCAGCTGCACAAGAAAATGAGACCATGTGGTAAAGCAGAATGCAACATCAACTTTACACCAACAAGGAGTCAAACTTCTGAAATGATGTTTGAGAACTCACTGAGAACCAAGGCTTCAGATTGCTCCAAATCAGAAATGAAAAGACCATAATCGACATTGATGAAAAGATCATAATCATCACTCGAATTATTGCCCCTGACAAATGCCCTCCAACCTTGCTGGAATTGAGCCTTCGGTTTTGAATATGTGAACTTAACAGACCAAGTTCCTCCGTCCAACACCTTAAGGATGGCATTACCAGCAGGCTGCTTCATAAGATGTCTCTTACCAAACCCTACTGGCACAGTCTTTAATTTAAAAAAAAGGAAAGCAGGATATTAAGACAATAAGAACAGACTGGTTGAAATATTAATACTTTTCACGCTATGGCCTTAAATTAGAATATCAAAATGGTTGAAATATTTTTATAGAAATCTTACCAAAAGACCTTTCTGGAGGTACGATGGATGCATTACAACAGTGAAAGAAGGGCTTGCAGATTCAAAAGCAATAGCTCTTTAAAGAGCTATAGCTTTTCCACTTGTGTAGTTGATGCATGCATCCTCCCAACACCATCTTTGACATCTGGTGGTGCTAATGGAGATTTGTCCCCTGATTTTGGGCAGGGGGGGAAACTTGGCCAAAGTTTCAACACAATCATCATCTGATTCATCTTCCCCTGTTTTTAATAGGAATTATTGCAAACTAGAACATAATGAGACAAAACACAATAAGGTAAGAAACAAAAGAAGAAAAAAAACGCATATATTCCTTACTTTTCATTTCTGATTTGGAGCAATCGGAGGCCTTGTTTCTCAGTGAGTTCTCAAACATCATTCCAGAAGTTTGAGTCCTTATTGGTCTAAAGTTGATGTTGCATATTCTGCTTTACACATATTCTCATTTTCTTGTGCGGCTGAGGACATGGCAATGGAGATTTCTCCCTTGCTTTTCTTGGGCAGGGTTGAAAACCATCCAAGATTTTAACTGAGTTATCATCATCCTCTTCTTCATAGTCAGTTTCTTCTATCTCGGGCTTTGTTATTCTACCTCTGTAGCGCTTCTATCAAATATAAAAACATGGAATTTTGAGTTCCCTTCATATCCAAAAACTAGCCAATTAGCTTAGCCAAGTGTGCAAAACTTGGCGAACTCTGTCGAACCCTTGTCTTAAACCAAACCCCATCATTATTGCATCTTCTGAATTCTATTTCCCATTCTACACCGCTTGGAAGCTTAAGATGTACTGGAGTTAGTAAATGCTCTCCATGTTTCATCACAAACTTCATTGGAATTTTCTGCAGAACAGAACATGTTAAGCTTCAATGAAAATAACAAAAGAACTGAATATCTCAATAATCAGAAAACATTCTTAGCATAATATATATATATATATAGAGAGAGAGAGAGAGAGAGAGGTGCTTCCCATTCTGATGGTTTTAGAAGTGTCATCTAGAATGGAAGTGGGGTAAGGGATGGGAGCTGGAAATGTTGAACTGTCATGAAAAGTGAGAAGCCATGGCTGAATTAACTCGAAAGCTTGATGGAGAGATGTTTGTCTTTTTATGAAGATGAAGTTTGAAGATTAGGGATTGAACAAACATTGTGTTTTGTTTCATCAGTTTCCAACTGAGGAGCTGTGAGGAACAGCTTTAACTAGTTCTTCAGTTGTGGTAACGACAGCTGTTTGTTTTTGGAGATTTTAAAGAGAAGAAGCTATTCCTGTATATATATCAATACACACCCATACACTGAATTTGAGACCGTTAGGTGGCTTTGAATCTACGGCACTGGCTATTAACTAACAGGTTCTAAAAAATAAGCTAAGTCACCTTTGCAACCGGTCATCTCATCTCATGGCAAGAATAGCAGGAGAGAGAAACAAAAAGCAAAAAGCAAAAAAGCAAAGTTTTATTGATTTATTTCTTGCTGGGCTGTGAGTGAGCACCATTCCAACCTCCATTTGGACAGAAAAAAAAAAAGATAAATGAGAAAGACAAACAGAGCAAGGATTCTCTTGTTTCATTAAGCCAGCTGGAAAAGTGACAAACAGAGCCAACAACATCCAAATCAGCAAGAACGCATTACGATTTGGAAAGACAAGACCTGGTACAAATTCAATAAGCTCTCCCTACTATAGACATTGGCCATTTTTCCATACTTGACACTGGGCATGTGAAATACATGTAGCTGGGTCAGAAGTGCAGCTGCAATCAGAACCCTGAACAAAACAAGCAAAGTATACGATTGACACAGTTGCTTCAAAAACAAGCTTCCCGGATGTCAGACATTACAATTGGAACCAAGAGATTACTTGTACCAGTGGTTTAGTTGTTGTATTGCGTGTACAACATGCATGTAGCATAAAAATCTTCAGTTAAAAGGAGTTGTGGATGATTAATTCATAGTGGGAGGGGAAATTATTCATCACATTTGACAGGCAATGCATTAACCCTTGTAAGAAATAAATGCATACAATTTTTTCCCTTTTTATATAATTGATATTGAGGGAGAGGAGGGGGAGTCCATCAAGGAGAGGAGGGTGTAGAGATAAATGCTCTACAAGGCCCTTGTGAATACATACAATTTTTAGAATAAATGTTTCCAAAGTCCAATTTGAGCCAATCAGCCCTTGCCACCTATGATTACATAAAAAGGAGAAAATAAACTACTCTTACAAGTTGGAAAAGAAAAAAAGAAAGAGAATATGTTGATGTTGGAAAGCCCTACATAGATTCAATCATTAATGGGATAATAAATCATCGATGTAATTAACTTCATGAGGTTGAATCACAGCCATCCATCAAGATTAAAATTCAAATTAGAAGACATAACAATTCTTGGTTTTATATCATTTAAACCAAAATATAAAAACCCTCAGACCTTCACTAGATTATACAATTGCCAAATAGTGGGAAGAATACAGTTTAATTATTAATTATTCATAAATAAATTCAAATTGGCACATTAAATTGGAGTCGGGCATGAGTGCTTGTTATTTGTTTCCATGAACTCTATTTCCCCTTGAGATAAGACAAAATGATCGTCTATCTTTTGCACACAACACCTTGACCATCCATTCCACTTGCACAGCTCAAGCTTGGCAACTCCAAACCCTCCAAAGAATTAGCTTCACTTCCAGAGCCAACACTGCTACCATTATTAAACCTTGCAATGGCGCAATCCGTGGCGAAAAGGCTGGAAGTTTCAAACTCCCTATCCCCTCCCATCACCGGCATGTTGGCTCCAATGTTGACCCGGCTCACATAGTCGGGCCTGTAAGTTTGACCCAACACACCACTCACTTGGTTGCTCAAAGAGAAGAACTTAAACCCAAGATCAAGATGAGCAAATGTGTCATCTTTGGTAATGCCATAGTTGTGAATCCTTGAGTCTTCTTCAGTTATGGGCACAACCTTGGCTGTGATCCTAAAGCTCCCTTCAACTTCAACCATCACATTGTTGGTGTCACCCCCCCTGGTAAGGGATACAGTTGGAACACTTGTGGATTGCCACCTGGCGCCTTCGGATTCAGGAAGGGTGATGGGCTCGCCATCAAAGGAGAGGGCAAGGCGGTCAGTGGAGTCGTCCCACGTGGCGGTCTTTTGGGCACCAAGGAAGAGCTGGTGTTTGCCAAAGAGGATGGCAATGGACTGGACCCAAGTGAAGTCCCTCTTCATGTTGTGGTTGCGCCTGCCGATGAAGTGAGCGTTGATGTGGAGGTTGGGGTCGGATAAGAGACAGAAATCACGGTCTTTCTTGCCGTGGAAGTAAAAGGTGATGCCATCGCCGCCTATGAAACGGGGGTCTTGACACACTGCTCCTGGCTGATCACACTCTGTGCCATTCACCAAAAAAGAAAAAAAAGTATTTTCAGAACTAATATATGAAAATTTATCCTAGTTACTTGCTCATTAGTTTATTTGAAAGTTTTGAGACCACATTAGCTTATCATAATATGTGATCATGACTAATCATAAAGATAAATGTGAGAGGAGACTTACTGCAGACTGGCTTGCAAGTGACACAGTCAACCTCACATCCACCAGGGCAAGAACTGGGGCATACATGTTCTATGTTGTAACATTGGGGGTAGTACTTGTTCTTGCACTTGGCCTTCTTTGGTGAGGTTGAAGGAGTTGGAGGAGGAGAAGAGGAAGTAGGTGGAGATGGTGTAGGAGTTGATGGAGGAGGAGAAGAAGTAGGTGGAGACGGCGTAGGAGGTGAAGGAGTAGGAGGAGGTGATTGGTAATGTGGTGCCGGTGGTGGTGGGGAAGGTGAAGGCGAGGGAGTAGGAAGTGTTGGAGCTGTAGTTGGTGGTGTTGGAGATGGAGTTGAGGGTGTGGGGGTTGGTGGAGATGGTGGTGGAGTTGGTTTAGCTTGAGGAGGAGGAGGAGAATAATATGTTGGTGGTGTAGGTGAAGGGGTGGGAGAAACAGGTGGAGGAGGGCTTGTGCCCCCATAACAGATGGGCTTACAAGAGACACACTCCACTGTGCATTTATCAGGGCAAAACTTGGGGCACACATGCACAAGATTGTAACAATGCTTGTATTTTTTTATCAAACACCTTGCATTGCTTGGATTCTTAGCAATCCCTGGAGGAGTTTTTGCCTCTGCTGCTGCCATTAGCATCAGCAGGAGAATTGGAACAACAACTTGCATTTTGAAATGAGCCATTTGGAGCAAAACCCTTGAATTAGTTCTCAGTATATTCAAGGGAATTTGGTATGTTTGAGCGAGAAACCCAGTGTTTGAATGCCACTATTTATAAGATCAAAAAGAACCCATCCGTTGCCTAATATTTCGGATCATCAACTTCATAAGTCACTTCCACATGGTATCTTAAAAAGTCAAATCACATTGGCTCCCTCTGCACAACATTTGTTATAATCACTTGATATAGCCTTGCAAATGGCATCACTTGGACATGAAGAAAAAAAGAAAACACTTCAAAATTCTTCTCTTTTTCCGTGGCTTTTCTTCTTTTACTGGCTACATAAATGGTATGGCTTACGCGACCCAATTGAGCTTTACAATCATGCAGTATGGTTTATGAGTTAAGGCACCAGAACAGTTCACACCACTAAAAGCCTACATCAGAATTATGATAATTAATAAGCATCTACATGCCCAGGTTCAGTTTTCACTTCCATTTAAAGCAATTATCTGACCGGCCCTACAATAATTCAGGATTTGAATAATGATATGATGGTTTTGAAGTAATGAATTAATCAGATTATCAGAAAAAGAAATGAGTTATTCAATTTGATATTATGTAAGAGAATTTGTCAAATGGGTTCAACTATATGCATTGAAATTATAATAAGTTTATAGCTCCTCTCATGCTAATCAATTGATCCTTACTTATCCATTATCCTTTAAACACGCAATTACATTTTTTTTTTAGCATAAGCGATGGTCTAAACTACAGCCTACAAGAGAGGGGGCACAACCAAGATCCCATGGGGGTTCGAACCTGAGACATCTAATCTACAAGTTAAGGTCATTTTCCACCAGGCTAGACCCCATTGAAAAGCAAACAATGTAATTGATCTGCTATATGTGCCACTATATATTCTGAGAAGATGGTCCATATTTAGGTAGTAATTAAAGGACAGAATTGGTTTTTATTTCCAATTATACTTCCATCTATATAGCTAGTTAAGTTGTTTCTTGCTAGTCAGATATATATATATATATATATATATATATATATATATATATATAGTCTCATGACTTCTCCATATAGTCAATTCTTATGCCATCTAAGTTGAAAAAGAAGTTTTGTTGGACTCTGAATCACGAGCAGTACAATAAGGTCTAGCAAGATGCCATATACAAGGGGCACCTCCACATACTAACCACAAGATTAGGAGCAAAATCCCTAACTTTTGTACTGCTTCTTTATTCCTTTCAACACCTCTGGAGACTATCTCTCTGCTCCTGCAAGTAAGCTTAAACAAGTTTCTATAAGCAAATATATATATACAAACAGCATTTAAATTGATTCGAAGGAAAAATGTACCCATAATGATGTGTTCTGTCATTAGCTTAAACATTAGGCTTGGCTTTACATCAGTTCAGATATAACTGCCAATATTTTGACTCAAATTAAGTTATGGCTTTGTACTTACAAGGATCATCTCATTTGATGAGGATGCATCTTGTTGGTGCTCCTTCAGCACCAAGCAACCTTAGAGGCAAGCAATGCACAGAATAGTTTCCGGGTAGGATGTCGTCAAGCTTTAGGCCTTCCACAGGAATGATTTCCTGAGCCATATATTACCAGCATTTTGATTTAAAAAAGAGCTTAACAAATTCCAATTACATTGTAAAGAAAGTCAGGAAATCATAGACAAACTTGATTTGAAAAACAAAATATATATCTTGCCTCTGATTTTTTTTTTTTTTTATAAAAAAAACACATAGAAGAAGCTTTATTCTATCAAATAGAGAATCTTACCCTGCCTCTGAGAAAGGCAACATGAGCTGGAATTGCTTCATCATAGGTGGCAATGGAAAAGTAATCAGTTCCTACATTCATAGTCAGGAAAATCAGTGCAAGCACAACCATTTGCTTTCAAAATGGTCAGAAACTTGATTATTTTATACCTCAACCGAATTACCCCAAAAAAAGTACAACAAATTAGTGTGTTACCAACAAGTTTGATGTCTGTGTTGTCTACAACCCATTTTGCTCCATCCTCCGTGAATCCCACAAAGCTCGAGTCGAATTCCTTTCGATGCATAAGCCGCCTATACAACGGAGTAATGATTATCAGTTTTATGATATGTCTTGTTTCATTTTGTTAATCAGATTCAGCAAACTGATATAAAATCTTAATTACTTAATCTGAAATCCGAAACGCTTAATCCTTAATTCCAAACCGACGTCATTTGGACACAAGCACAATTCAGCACAAAAGCAACTATCAAAGAATCATATATATTTCAAGAAAATTACAAAGAAAATATAAGTAGCAATCTTTTTTTCATTTTGCGTTACCTGTCAGTATTCAGTGTCTTGAAAAGGACACGGCGTGTACCCTTGGGAATATTTAGGGACTTCATAACTTCAGCTGTAAAAGGTAGACATTATGCTTTTGAAAGGCTTCCAAAAAAAAATTTTAAAAAAAATACTTGAAAATTCAGATTAAAAGTTGAACATCACCAAGTTAGAAATGCATACCAGTTATGTTGCTATCTCTGGGAACATCAACAACAAGAGCAGGACCTGTTGAAAAAACAATTATACTGAGCATAAATCATCAACAGATAGAACAAATTACTTTGTTGTTCTAAGCATCATGCATAATTACCATTGAGGACATCCAGGTCAAGCTGATCAACATCAAACCCTGCATCAAAATAGTCATCAAAAACATGGCCAGGCGCATCAACATGGGTTCCAGTGTGGACAGGCAGGTCGAACTCAGAGTTGTTGGTGAGAGAAGCATTCTTCATGGTGAGCTGTAGCCACAGGAAGTGGCCGATCCCATTCTTGGAACCATAGAAAGGAAGGTCCGGTGTGTACCTGTGGGTGATGTCAAAGATTCTCCCATTGCCGTACACTTCTCTCCGTACGGGTTTTGGGGTGTTGACGCCGCCCCCGGAACTGTAGACGGAGGAGGAAGCGAGGAAGAAGCAAGAAAGTGTGAGCAAAATGGAAGGAAGAAAGGGTTGGTGGTGGTTCATGGTTTTGAGCATGGTGGAATGAGAGCAGAGGGGATGTGTTTAAGGTTGAAGTAAGAAAGAGGTGGTTGTTTATGAGTAATAAATCAATAAAGTTAATGGTAATTAGTGATTCAAAATTGCAGTCAAATTAAAGTTAATGGGTGCCAGATTTTTTATCATTTTTTTGGTAAAAGACTGTTTTTATCTTTATGAGTGCATTAACGCGTTTTTCTAGACTTGGGCAGCATCTTGTGTAATCAATTTCGAGAAGTATCCATGACCAATTATGAATTAGATATCACATGAGATGTATATAGCAATTCTGCATTTGGTCCAACAATAGTACTGAGACACTAAGTTTGCTACACCAAATTTTAGTTACAAACTTATGTGCCAATTTTCTTATTCGTTATGAATGAATAAGGTTCGTAGTCCAAGTGAGTTCATAACTATTTGTTGTGAACGATAGTACTAACAGTCAATTGATATCTTAACATTTGTATAATAAGTTGGTGTCTTTAAGTATTGCTATAGTGGATGTTACTATTTTTTCGTTTAACATTCGTATTATATATGTATATATGTATGTATTTTTTTATAATATTTTCGTTTTACGTATACATGTTAAAGACTCGATAAAATACAAGTTTAAAAAAAAAAACCAACGTACAATACATGTATTATACAATTACATTACATACATATTTTTCACATCTAATACATGTGGTTGATACAAATTTTTGAATAATATCAACAAAATTAAAGTATTATACCCGTGTTTTTAACATATTATTGAATATAAATAATATATATTTAAATATTTAAATATATTAGATTAAAATATTTTATAGTGGTCGAATTTTTCATTTGTATCTAGCCAAATTTATGCTTAATAAATTACGTATATATTTTATTCATATTTTTTTTGTTCCGTATTTTACTCACTAGAAGTGGATGAATGTGTTCATAATCTTTTGACTGATATATTAGTGACCATCTTTATTATATAGAGTGGTATATTTCTCTTTATTTTGTTAAAAGAGATTTCAATTTTTTTTTTAAAATTAAAAACAGAAAAAAAATATAATGATAAACAAAGAAACACACAATTAGTTGCTGCTGTAGTCAAACATGAAATTAAATAGTCATGTTTAAAGCCCATTGCTAACGAAAATCTGTTCATGAGAATGTTTAAAGCTTAGCTTAGCCCACTGACCATTGGAAATCTCATCTCCATCCAAGCAATCCATGTTTCTTTTTAACGTTCAAAGCGGCTTACCACACACTTCCCAGCAATCCATGTCTCTTTTAAAAAAATTTGGGTAAGTTTTTTAAATCTTATTTCTTATTTTTAAGTTGAAGTTGATTTTTTTAAATATTTTAATTCACTTAATAAAAATATGTATTCAAGTGTGTCACATCATCATCTATTGGTAATGGTGACCGTCATACTAATAGCAGAATCAAATTGTGATAATTTAGTCAAATAATATGGGTAAAATATTTTCAGATTATATTTCATTCTCTAAAAGGTATTTATAATACAAGGATATAACCCTAGTATTGTCAAACTAGAAAATAAAATAAAATCTTAATTACACAATATATGTGCAAAAAAGAAGAAGAAATATAGTCTTAATAAACTAGGAAATAAATCTCCTAATTAAAGGATCTCACTAACACTCCCCCTCAAGTTGGAGCAAAGATGTCACACATGCCTAATTTGTCAACCGAGTTGAGAAAAACCGTAGTAGACTCAACTTTCGTAAGAACATCTGCCAGTTGATACTCAGATGATATAAACGAAAAAGAAATAATTTCAGCATCCAACTTCTCTTTAACAAAATGTTGATCAACCTCCACGTGCTTTGTACGATCATGTTGCACAGGGTTATGCGCAATTGCAATTGCAGTTTTATTATCACAATACAAATCCATGAGTTTCTGGGGTCCAAACCCAAAATCTCTCAACAATCTTCTCAACTATAGTAACTCGAACACACCTTGAGCTATCCCACTGTACTCGGCCTCAGCACTAGACCTGGACACCACTTTTTACTTTCTATTCCTCCAAGTAATAAGATTACCACCAACAAATGTGAAATACCCAGACGTAGAATGCCTCTCAGTGATTGAACCAGCCCAATCAGCATCCGTATACCCTTCCATATCTATATGACCATACTTGCAAAACATTAACCCTTTGCCAGGAGTTACTTTTAGATACCTCAAAATGGCTATCACAGCACCTATATGATCTTCATTAGGATAATACATAAACTGACTCACTACACTCACTGTATATGCAATATGAAGACGTGTATAAGCTAAATAAATCAATTTCCCCCCAAGTCGTTGATAACGCTCTTATCTGTAGGGACTTGATCAGGATACAACCCTAATTTATGATTCTGTTCACTAAGGGTATCATTGATTTACAATCTAACATTCCAATCTCTGCAAGTAATGTAACATCCCACATCAACCAACGGAGAGGGGGTGATGTGCTTTATATGTACATGCCCACCTCCATCTAGCACGAAATCTTTTGGGAGCTCACTGACTTCGGAGTCATGGTAACTCCGAAGTTAAGCGAATTTGGACTAAAGTAATCCCAGGATGGGTGACCCACTGGGAAGTTGCTAGTGAGTTCTTAGAAACAAAACCTTAAGGGCAGAGAGAGGGGCCCAAATCGGATAATATCGTGCTACGGCGAAGCCGATCTCGGGATGTGACAAGTAATCCAAAATATACTTTCTTTGAGATAGAAAGATACCATGTTTAGATCTAGCAACTTCAATCCCAAAAAAGTACTTCAAATCACCTAATGACTTCATCTCAAACTCGAAAGTCAAATAGTTCTGAAGATTTTGCATTTCTGCCTAATCATCTCCAGTCACAATCATATCATCAACATAAAAAGGAAGGTCTGGTGTGTACCTGTGGGTGATGTCAAAGATTCTCCCATTGCCTTACACTTCTTTCCGTACGGGCTACAGGGTGTTGCCACTGCCCTCGAAACTGTAGACGAAGGAGGAAGCGAGGAAAAAGCAAGAGAGTGTGAGCAAAATGGAAGGAAGAAGGGGTTGGTGGTGGTTCATGGTTTTGGGCATGGTGGAATGAGAGCAGAGAGGAGGTGTTAAAGGTTGAAGTAAGAACGAGGTGGTGGTTTTTGTATGAGTAATAAATCAATAAAGTCAATGGTAATTAGTGATTCTAAATTGCAGTCAAATTAAAGTTAATGGGTGCCAGATTGTTTTTATCTTCATGAGTGCATTGACGCTTTTTCCTAGACTTGGGCAGCCTTTAGTTCAATTATTTAGTTCAATTATTTAATCTTCTGTAATCAATTTCGAGAAGTATCCATGACCAATCATGAATTAGATATCACATGACTTGTGTATCGCAATTCTGCATTTGGTCCAACAATAGTACTAGAGACACTATGTTTGCTACACCAAATTTTAGTTACAAACTTATGTGCAAATTTTCTCATTCGTTGTGAATGAATAAGGTTCGTAGTCTAAGTGAGTACTAACTGTCAATTGATATCTTAACATTTGTATAATAAGTTGGTGTCTCAAGTATTGATACAACTACATACATATTTTTCACGTTTAATATATATTTTTGAATAATATCAACAAAATTACATAATATAAATAATACATATTAAAATATTATATAGTGACTTAATTTTTCAGTTATATCTTGTCAAAATTTTGCTGAATAAAACACATATATATTATTCATACTTTTTTCTTTCCCTATATTTACTGACTAGGAGTGAATGAATGTGTTCATAATCTTTTGACTGTTATATTAATGACCATCTTTATTATATAGAATGGTATATTTCTCTTTATTTTGTTAAAAGAGATTTCAATTTTTTTTAAAATTAAAAACAGAAAAAAAAAATAATGATAAACAAAGAAACACACAATTAGATGCTGCTGTAGTAAAGCACGAAAGTAAATAGTCATGTTTGAAGCCCATTGCTAACGAAAATCTGTTCCATAAGAATGTTTAAAGTTTAGCTTAGCCCACTGACCATTGGAAATCTCCATCCTTGGTTGAGTGTCGCAGTCTTGCAAACTTTTTTCTAACGTTCAAAGCGGCTTACCACACACTTCCCAGCAATCCATGTCTCTTTTAAAAAAATTTGGGTAAGTTTTTAAAATCTTATTTCTTAGTTTTAAATTGAAGTTGAATTTGTTTTAAAATATTTTATTTCACTTTAAAAAATGTGTATTCAATATGTGTCACATCATCATCTATTGATAATGGTGACTGTCATACTAGCAGCATAATCAAATTGCGATAATTTTGAAAGGTCTCGATACTTAACCGATAACTTTTTTTTTATTTTGTCTAATTCAAATGAGTCCCAATAGCTTGATTAGTCTTTACATTATATGAAAGTCACAGTCAACACATAAAACTTACCAGGCTGGAAGAACCACCACACACACATAATATAGTAATTAATCAGAAATTTCCCACCAGGTCACCATAATCTTCACATTTTTCTCTAATTATAAAGTGTAAAGATTGTTTGGTACCGACTACCCGATTATTTATTGATTTTTATACATTATCATGTACTACTATTAAATTGATATCCGGTACTAACCTATCAGTTTAGGTTATAAATACAGTAGCAACATAACCCATTTAATTTCACTCACTCTTGTTATCAAAGTACTCAAACCATGAATAACAATACACCTCACGACCTCTTTCTTCTTCTCCTTCTTCTACATGCGCTACTATCATGCACCCTGGTTTGCATGGCCACGTTAACGTCTGACGTGGCCTACCCAACTGTCCCCGATGACTGCTTGTTGTCGGGGGAGGGTGTCCCTGTACCAATTCGGAGAGAGGTGTATGATAACGGTCGAATATTCGACATCAGCCACAAGTACGTTCCCGACATGCCGAGTTTCGTCGGGGAGGACGGGCTAGGCGAGTTCCTGTGGCTCGGCCACAGCATGAAGAACGGCTCACTGGTCAACGTGTCCATGATGAAGTTCAGTGTCCACTCCGACACGCACGTGGACGCCCCTGGTCACGTGTTCGACCATTTCTATGATGCTGGGTTTGACGCTGATACGCTTGACCTGGAAGTGTTAAATGGTAATTAATTAAATTAATTAGCATTTAGCAGCAGCTTGTTCAGACTAATTAAAACTGTTTTGAACTTTTGATAGGTCCTGCTCTGGTGGTTGGATGTTCCCAGGGATAAGAACATAACTGGTATGCATGTCTATCTGAATTTTGAATCAATCTCTTTATTTTTTGGTTAATCAATTCATTATAACTATATTTGAATTACTTTCATGTTTTATTCAAACTAAAAGCATCATACATATATATCTTTTTTCAGGAACTTTTTATGTTTAGAGAGACGATGATCTACTAAACTCACACATACACTGCATGAATGCTAGGACACATACACACATATCTTTGCTGTAGTAGTTTGATCCAACTCATTAACTTGAGTTGTTAAATTTAAAGTTATCATTAATTTTGTTTAATCCGGAAAATGATATATAACAATTTTCAAATTCCAATGGACAAAAAATTAATTAAATTTCTTATATTTGACTTTGACTCAGTAGTATTATTTCTAACTTTTTTGTTTCTTGTATTGTATCAGCTGAAGTTATGAAGGCTTTGAATATTCCTAGAGGAGTACGTCGTGTGCTTTTCAGAACATCAAATACAGACAGGTATGATCTGTGTGTATCGATTAAAAATATACGTTTTTTTTTTGGCTAATTAACTTTACTAAATCTTTCTATAGTTGATAGTTACATCCAAAAAATTGACTGGTAAACTTATTTATTTTCAGGAAGCTTATGTGGAAGAAGGAATTTGACACAAGTTACGTTGGATTTATGAAGGATGGGGCAAAATGGTTGGTGGAGAACACAGACATCAAACTCGTAGGTAAGGCTAAGGCATAAGTTAATAGTACTCACTCTTCTAATTCTATCGATATAAGTTTGATATACATTGTTCGCTCTTAAGTTAATTATCGGGTTTTGGCCTCCCCTTCCCAAAAAAAAAATTGTTGTGCTTACACGTTTTCCTCCATGAAAATTGCAGGCTTGATTACTTAAACGTTGCTGCTTGGGATGGAGGAGTTCCAACTCATCATGTTTTTCTAGAGCGCAGGGTAAGAATTAGTAATATTCACCTGATGAATTAGATTATTTGGTAAAGTTGTAATTTACTAACCCCACAAATTAATTAAGAATTGTTTATTTGGATATACATAGGAGGTCAATCTTCTGGAGGGTTTAAAGCTTGATGGCGTTCCAGCAGGAATATACTCTGTTCATTGCTTGCCCTTAAGGTTGATTGGCGCTGATGGATCACCAACAAGATGCATTCTCATTAAATAAGATTTTCTGTAAGCTTAGATAAATTTCAAAAGTGACCAAAATATCCTCATAATTCAAAGTTTATTTTAGTTTTTTTTTTTGTGCTAATATAATATAATTAATTTTGTTGCAGGAAAAAATATAGTCTGCACGCAGGAAGTTGAGTGTGTATAAAACAGAATAAAAGTCATTATATTTGAAGAAACTGGATACTTTCTGAAAATGTGTTAAGCTTATTAATTAGCAACTATGAACTGCTTAATGTAGCCAATAGCCCTATTGAATAAAGTTTTAATTTCATTTTAGTACTCTAACATTTACCTCAAATTGCATGTTTTTCTCTGAGTTCTCACTTTTAACAATTTGATACCGTGATATGTTGAAAACCTGTCAATTTGAATCATTTCTAGGCTTTCTGTATCCCCGTTACTATATCTTTTTCTATGCATCAACAGCTTTCGAAGATATAAACGTAAAGGATAGACATTATTTGATACGAATTCATGCTTCTTTTTGGTGATCCAAAACCTCGAAGGTAAGGTAAGCAAACGGATAGAATGTATGGTTATATTTGTATATGCCACCAAGTTTTTTAGGCCTAACATTAAACTTAAAATAGGGTTAGTAATTTAGGACCATTTGGTTCGCAAAATGAGTTGGTTGGCAATGCAACTCACAGGGACATGCATGATTTCATCAACAATTTCAAACTCATTTATCTGATGTCGCTTAGTGTCAGCTTGTCTATGTGAAATTCAGATAAATGATCACAAGACAGACCTTCTGAATGGTTTATAAGGTATGATTCATTTCTTTTTCACTAAAGAAATAGGTAAGAATGAGCAAGTGACAGAATAAATCCTCCTCTTTCAATAACTTCTTTGTAAAACAGATGCAAGTCAAGTGTTGTTTGTCAGAGATCAAAACTGCCCATTGAAAGAAAGATACTCAGATTAATTTTCACATTGAAACAAACCGATCAGAAGAGATCGCCAAGTGAGAATATAAGATAAAATATCTAAACCAGTAATTAGCATTATAATCATATATCAGATTCCTGTATGTTCCACATGCATAAGTAAACCGAAGCTTGAATCAATCTTTTAAACATACTTAAGTAGCATAATCAAGCCAAATATTAATGTGACAAGAGTTAATTATCTGAAGTTTTATGCCCAACATATTCAATGGCACTCCTGATTTCTGAATTAGAAGGTCCAACTTGTGAGCGAGCAAAGGTTCCAACTTTGCTTCTTGTGAGCAAAGATTCCAACTTTTCTCGTCTTTTTCAAAGATTCTAACTTTGCTTTTCCTTTTTCCCACAACTTTTTCAAAACCACACATGGTATATATGAACAAAAGTTAGCGTTCGAAAAATCCGCCTAGGCGCCGCCTAGGCGGCCTGGGCGGGTCTGGAGGAGAAAATGCTTGCTTTTCTCTCAAAAATTTAAGAAAGCTTGCTTTTCAACACATTTCAAAAGCTAAAAACATAATGAAATTCCCTGAAACCCACTTGAACACAGAAACAGAAAATAGAAGAGAAAACCCAGAAGCCCAAAACTCTAAAAATTTGGAAAACTCACAGAAGATTCAGCCCAGACGAGTTGTGCAACTTGTTGAGTCTCTGATAGAAACTCTCAATCTCAGAGTTCTCCAACTCCAGCAAGCTTTTCCCATCATCAGGCTCAGAAAGTATCACATTGGAATTCATAGTACCAAGGCATTGAGAGCCATTTTTCTCAGTCTCTGGCTGGTTCTCAGTAGCCTTCATGTTGGAGAGAGAGCTTCACTTCAACGGCTTCACTCTGCTCTTTTTTCTACATTTGTAATCCCGACAACTAAAGCCATCGGTCTATACATAGACATGCACATTATGCGCATGTTGGTGTTGCTGCAAAATGGATTAGCTTGTGGGTTTACACGTAGCTCCCCACCCACTGTGGGGTAGATGAAAATGAAATTACCACCGACACAAAGCTGTTCTCTGTCCCAAGACTGAGTTGTTAAGGATAAGGATACGTAAGTATTTTTTTGTTAATGATTACATCACCACGCTTCCACTCTCTTATGTATCCTTATTACATCCCCCTTGGGTAATAAGAATTTTCTAAGGTTTGTGTTTCCTTTTGACAATTAATTATAATGATCAATTTTTATCCACATATGAGTTAAGTCAGTTAGTTTAATTGCCGTATCAAGAGTTCTTCAAATCTTCCTTTGTTTGAAAGACCTTATTAAATAGAAAGAGCAAGGGAGCTGTTGGGATGGTACGAATGGGTATGTCATCCGTGAATCCTCGAGCTGCTTTCCTTCGGCTTGTAACAAATGCAGGGCTACGAAAGTGTGTGTATCTTCTTGCAATCGAATTTGATTCTCTTCTCGTATATTAGAGTAATTTAAAATATTGTATTATTAAATAAATAAAATTTAAACTTTTAAATTATTATTCATATTCTTCAATAACTAATCACAATTCATTCATATTATAAAATATGTACATATATTATATATGTGAATATTATACTTTAAATTCATAACATATATTAATCATACCTTCCACTTAAACTATATGACATGAATTAAAAACACTTAACAACGTGACGGGAGCGCTTTAGAATTCTCCAATTATTTAAAAGCCCCGTGTGACTCCTGAAAGTGAGCTTCAACAGCATGAAAGGTGCCAAAGCAACCAGACAACCAAAATTATCCACTTAATTCGTATCGTGAGAATATAAAGTTCAACACCACCAGTACAGTTTATGCTTCCTAGCTAGCTCAAAGTTTCAAACCATGAAAAACATAGCATCCCTGCCCCGCCACTTCCTTCTTCTTCTTCTGCTACCATGTGCCGTCGTTTTCACCGTCGCCGCTGCCACGTAATCACCAAACCTGGCCTACCCCACGGTCCCTGATGACTCTGCCACTGTACGGAGAGAGGTGTATGACAACGGTCGAATATTCGACATCAGCCACAGGTACGTGCCTGACACCCCGAGTTGGGACTCGCAGGACGGACTCGGCGAGTTCCTGTGGATGGAGCCAAATGGTTGGTTGAGAACACAGACATCAAACTTATAGGTAACAATACTAAACAAGTTCTTTTCTATCTGCAAATCTAATGTTGTGCTGCTGACAGACCTTTTTTTCCCCTCGAACTCGAACATGCAGGAGTTGATTACTTAGCTGTAGCTGTTTATGAGGAAGCGATTCCAATTCATCATGTTTTTCTACAAGGCAGGGTAAGAATATTTATCTGATGAATCAGAGCTTCATCCTGTTGTACTTTTGAACTTTTGCTACTACCTGATCTGTTACTCCAAAGTTTTAATTAGATTGCTGAGATGCTTCAGGAGATCATTCTTGTCGAGGGTTTAAAGCTCGATGGCATTCCGGCAGGACTATATTCTGTCCACTGCTTGCCCTTGAGGTTGATGGGTTCTGATGGATCCCCAGCAAGATGCATTCTCATCAAATGAGATTGT
Source organism: Prunus persica (assembly GCF_000346465.2). NCBI lineage: Eukaryota > Viridiplantae > Streptophyta > Magnoliopsida > Rosales > Rosaceae > Prunus > Prunus persica. The sequence continues at coordinate 15,488,968 of NC_034016.1, forward strand.
CATGGGATCAGTGGTGGAGGATACCAAGAGCTTTTTGACACAGGTCACTGGGGAAGGTTTTACCCATATTCGTCGCAATGCTAATGGTGTGGCTCATCGTTTAGCGCATTTTGCCTTGCATATGGTGGATTCTCTATACTGGTTCGAGGAACCTCCTGATTTTATTTCTGATACACTGTACGAGGATTGTAACTCATGACCAAGGAATTTCCTTTGCCCTTGATACGAGTTCAAAATAAATGTAATTAGAAATGATGGTGTGATATTGATCATCTGTAGAGTACCCAAATGGAGTCAACTATCAACAACCTTAATTAAAAGCACCAATTGTATGTCATTTTGGAGACATTGATGAGATTATTATCAATTTATCTTTCATTAAATCCAAATTTAACATTTTGTATTTAACGTCTCCCTTAAAAATACTCTTACGTGATAAGTTTTTGCCAGTTAGAAGTGGCTGCACTGTCTCTATCTCCACATGCATCCATTCTCTTCACCATGGTAGGTTGATATATGTTCTAGGTTATTGGGATCTAGTGGTTGACATAAGCAGGAAAGGATTCTACAACAGTAATTAACTTCACATAATTGAGGTCCAATCCAACTACATTCAGAAAACAGAAATTATTTCGTAAATGAGAAATCTGTGAGACCAAGGTATGTGTTGGATATTGAAGGTTCACAGAAGCACTGGATATTGTATTTTCAATGTTCTACCGGTAACGGTTACCGGTAGGCCACTAGAACATGGTGTTCCAATTATCCAAGATGATAATTTACATTGCATATCTATCCCATTCCTTGCAAGCACGATCTATGTTGAGTCTTGATGCGTCTTTATTCCATGCTACTTATCCTGGGGCGATCATCATTTCCTGCAATAAATATGACAAAAAGAATAAAGGTCTATCACTCAAATTGATGACAACTCAAACTGATAAAAAGAATAATTGCGAGCTGATATATATATATATATATATATATATTCCTACGTTAAAACCAAAAAGGCAAATGCCTTTGGCATGAGATTGGGTTTCGATGGTTCAAAACAGACTTTCAAAATACGAAACTTACAAAGATGAGAACATAAGCAGATGCATCATTTGATAAGAATGCATCTTATCGGTGATCCTTCTGCACCCGGCAACCTCAAAGGTAAGCAGTGGACAGAATATATTCCTGGTTGGATGTCATCAAGTTTTAAGGCTTCAACAAGAATGATTTCCTGAAATATTAGAGCAGTGGTTAGTGTAGAGTATTAAAACTACCTCTTCTTTTGGTGCTAAACTAATTAATGTTGGACAGTGGCTGGATGGCAACAAACAATCTACCAACTGGAACAAATCTACTAAAACAGTCATGATCTCGATTAACCACTTTTTTCTTGATTCATCAAATATTTTTCTTACCCTGCCTTCTAGAAAAACAAGGTGGGACGGAATCAAATCATCATATGCAGCAACAGATAAGTAATCAATTCCTACATTTCATAACAGAAAAAAGCATCAGCTTCAGATGAGGAACAAAAATAATAATATAAAAAGCAAGGAAATCAACAGTCTCCCACTGAAAAAGAACTCAAATACAATACTATATTACCCTAAATACAAATGCACACTGAACAATACTGTCACAGTTTCAAACGAATAATAGGAACCTAATGTTTCACAGAGAACGTTCTCACTCAATAAAAGGAATATAATGGGCATGGAATACATCTTGCATTATCTACTTAATTAATTTTTTTTTAAAGGCATTATCTACTTAAACTTAACAGATGCCTGTAAAGTTTGATCAACCTGACAAATAAATCTGTTGTAAACTACATGTTAGGCCAAAAAAGAAAAGGCTTAGTCATTGTTTTCCCCTCTATACATTTATTCAAATCTCACTTTACCCCCTTTATTTAACTTTGTACCTCGCCTTGCCCTATTCTGACAATTCTGTTAAAGAATCCATTAACAGGGGGCAAGGTGAGACACGAAGTAAAAGTAAATGGGTAAAGTGAGATAGTCGAAAGTGCAGGGGGTAAAGTGAGATTTGAAAAGGTACAAGGGAAAAACAATAATTAAGCCAAAAACGAAATGCAAACATATATCTCACCAACAAGTTTAATGTCAGTGTTGTCCACCAACCACTGTGCTCCATCTTTCATAAATCCCACGTAGCTGGTGTCAAACTCCTTTTGGAACATAAGCCGTCTAAAATTGCAGTAGGCTCTAGTTAATATTCAGCAATAGTTTCAGACTTACGAATCAAATTGAATTAGTAGAACTTCAGTAGTCCAATCATTGATGAAATCAAGTTTTGGGAAAATATATGAATAAGGTCACCTCAGACAACATTTTGCTTGTTTATCCGAAAATGGCTAGTTGAACAAACAAGGCATTCTTATTCATGGGAATCATCATAGTTACTAGAAACTACTGACTAAGGGATCAAATTATAAACCACCTAACAATATCTGACAGGTAGAAGACCATAAGAACTACAATTATACAACATAACTGGTACACACAGATGTGTGTGAGTAGTGGCGATTGTATAAAAGTACCTGTCAGTGTTTAATGTTCTAAACAGCACACGACGTACCCCCTTGGGAATATGTAAGGACTTCATAACTTCAGCTGTAATAAAACAGTCAAAAACTGAAAACAATGAAGTAGAATACATGATATGTTCTCCTCACTTATTTATGAGTAGAGTTTGTTTAGCAACCAAAAGGCTAACGTATCTGGCCTTTCGCTTGCTGCTTCAGCAGTAGACATGGTCTATGTATTTGTATGCATATTGGGACAGAATGATAAGGACATATCAACTGAAACAGCAGGCTATGCTTTCATCCACATGGAGAATAGATAGTCAGAAGCAGAAATACATACCAGTTATGTTCTTATCCCTCGGAACGTCAACTAACAATGCAGGACCTATTGACACAAAACACATATAACCATCAGAAAATATCAGTGACACAAGTAACACAAGTAATAAGCTTTTCCCCCCTGGAAAACCAATTTTCCATGTCTTCAACTTTTAAACACCGAGCAGCCCCACTTGCCTACCTCAGACAACTCCAAACCCACCATACAAATATATAAACTTGTGTAATTTCGTCGAACACATAGCTCTCACTCACTCAAAACCACAATAACCTCCTCTGAAACACAAACACAAACACAAAACAACCCATGACCCAAGACCCCATGATCAATATCAATGAAACAGAGAAGAATCAAATACCATTAAGCACTTCCAAGTCAAGCGTATCGACGTCGAAGCCGGCATCGAAGTAGTGATCGAAGACGTGGCCAGGGGCATCGACATGGGTACCAGTGTGAGTGGGCAGCTTAAACTCTGAGTTGTTGGCGATGGAGCCGTTCTTCATGCTGTTGGGTAGCCACAGGAACTCGCCAACCCCGTCGTTGCTCTCAAAGGCGGGCATGTTGGTGCTGTAGCGGTGGCTGATGTCGAAGATTCGGCCATTGCCATACACTTCGCGGCGAGGAGGAATCAGAGGGTCGGTGTCGGCGCCGTATTCTACAGAGGTGGTGCCGGGAATAGAAGGGTAGGCTGTGGTGGCGTGGGAGAAGGAAATAGAGGAGAGAAGGAAGAAGAAGAGGAGGAGGAATGTGGGTTTCATGGCTTGGGTGTGAGCAGCAGGAGGTTGGGATTTTCTGGTTTGCTAATATAATAAAATGTGGATTACTGTAGCGTAGAGTTTGTAGTTGACTTTTACACTCCAATGATATTGCAGGGCCTCCAGGCCCTATTATACAAATTGTTGATTTTATTTTGTACTCAGAAAATCATGGCTAGGTCAGGTGGGCATATGTTGCCCAATTGAAGCTTTGGGCCAGTGAAAGCCCAGGTCTAGACAACATCAGCAGCACTGTCTTTGTTTTCTTTACACAGATGGATCCACTCGTATTATAATACGTGAACTGCTCATATCATATGGCCGTGCCGTGTGTCCAGTCACATGCAATAATTTTTACCAAAATAATGTTTGGATGAGGAAATAAAGCATGGTCTGCTTTCATATGGCCGTCTTCCAATCTCATGCAATAATTTTCACCAAAACAAGGTTTTGATGAGAAAATGAAGTATAGTTTGCTTATATCATATGATCGTGTATTCCAGTCTCATGCAATAATTTTTACCAAAATAAGACTTGGATGATGAAATTAAGCACTATCTTTAAATATTTAGTGAAATTTGGTATATTTTATCAGAATATATAAAATTTTAATTGCTACCTACCTATAGTAGAATTTGAGAGATATTTGGTGGCTCGATCTGGACTGAATTGGTTTAGTTAAATTGTACAAATGTTCATACCTACCGCTTTTGATGAGCTTGTAAATGTTGGAAGACTCAATTATAATCTCTGCAGAGGGGTGGGACTATGCTTCAAAGGTGCTTACACTTGAGAACTTCTACCTAGACACTACACCGGCAACCATTTACACACATCATGTTCTTCACTTATTGCTGAATTGATCGTCACTGCCTTCTTACAAAGCACCAACCCATGTCCCCCAAACCTTTGATAGACTTTCTTCTTTCTTTATTTTGCAATGACGTTATCTGTCATACACGCTTTGTGAGACCTTTATCCCACAAGGAAGATGTCACCATGCAACTAGTTCTTAGCCTATATTACAAGAAAACAACCATGCCAGCAAGCAAATATCTCAAGATTAGCTAAGAATCTCATTACCAAAACAAGCAAAAAAAATTAAATTGTAAATTGTAACGGAGTTAACACTATTTTGCTATTCTCAATCAATAACAATGACATATAGAAAAGTTATCATACGAGTCATTGCGTTATTAGCTATGAATAGAAAATTGTTATCCCCATTACATAAGAATTTCTTTTCAAAACAAGATTAGCAAAGAAAGAGAGAGATTTTAATCCCATTATAAAATGTCAATTTGTGGGTTTTGAGCAAACCAAAGTCCTAATTAGAAACTTTAAAATTACCAACATGTCAACAAGTAGTAGACACGTGTGTGATGTGAAACACCATTTCAGTTTCAGCCAGAAGATTCACCCCCATCATAAATAAATCAAATTAAATATCTTGGTACCCCAAAATCTTAGTGCTCTCCAACCAGATAGAAACCCAAAACAAAAACAAAAAAAAACCTCCATTGAAATCCCAAAACCCACACCACCAGCCACTTACCCCACACTTCACATCATTTCCTTCATAAAAAAGCTCAAAACCATCTCTCTTTCAAAGCTCAAAAACTCAAAACACAAACTCAAAACATAAAGCTATGGCTCTGCACAACCTTAACCTCCTCCCCTACTTCCTCCTTCCTCTCATTTCCCTCCTCTCCAATCACATCCCTCCAGCTCAAGCCCTCACAGCACCTTCAGACATCTCAGCCCTCAAGGCCTTCAAAGCCTCAATCAAAGCCTCCTCAATCCCGCCATGGTCTTGCTTGGCCTCCTGGGACTTCACCACAGACCCATGCGCCCTCCCTCGCCGAACCCACTTCACATGCGGGTTAACGTGCTCGCCCGACTCGACCAGGGTCACCCAGATCACCCTTGACCCGGCTGCTTACTCGGGCACACTCACCCCGCTAATTTCTCAGCTCACCCAACTCTCCACCCTCGACCTCTCTGAAAACTCCTTCTCCGGCCCCATCCCATCTTCCATTTCCTCTCTCTCCAAGCTCCAGAGTTTAACTCTCCGATCCAACTCGTTCTCTGGCTCTCTCCCTCCCTCCATAACCAACCTCAAATCCCTCGAATCGTTGGACATTTCGCACAATTTCTTATCTGGGTTCCTCCCAAACGCCATGAATTCGCTGCCCAATTTGAGAAGGCTCGATCTGAGCTTCAACAAGCTCGCTGGATCACTTCCAAAATTGCCCCCCAACTTGCTGGAACTCGCTCTAAAGCGCAATTCTTTATCCGGGTCGGTTCCAAAATCAGCTTTTACTGGGTTGATTCAGTTGGAAGTGGTCGAACTCAGTGAAAACTCGTTCTCTGGCACCTTACAATCCTGGTTCTTTCTCCTCCCCTCGCTCCAACAAGTCGATTTGGCCAATAACAGCCTGACAGGTGTTGAGATCCCGAAGCCCGCGGGTAATGGCGGAGGCGAGCTCGTGGCCGTCGACTTGGGATTTAACAGAATCGAAGGGTACCCGCCAGTGAATTTCGCGGGCTATCCTGTGCTGTCGTCACTGTCGCTTCGTTACAACCGGCTACGTGGCAGGATCCCATTGGAGTACGGGAGGAAAAAGTCGTTGAAGAGGTTGTATTTGGACGGAAACTTCCTGATTGGACAGCCGCCGGCGGGATTGGTGACCGGCGGTGTCTCCGGTAGCTTGGGGGATAATTGTCTGCAGGCGTGCCCAGCTTCTTCAAATCTGTGCCTGCCTTCGCAGAAACCAAACGCCATTTGCAAGCAAGCGTATGGTGGAAGGAAAGGAAAAGGAAAACCGAGGTCTTGATGACTTGAAGTTGAAGCGTCAGATTGTTTTGTCGGTCGATTATTATTATTATTTTCAAAAGGTTAATAAGCAAAAATGTATAATGCTTTTTGTATAGTGTAACATAAATTATACATATATTAATGTAGGCCCTCCGATCTTATCATGTATTAATGATAATCCCAGCGTTTGTCTTAGGGGTGGGCACTCAAACCGGCGAACCGGAAATCCGAACCAAACCGCACTGAACCAAACCGAAAAAAAATCGAGTTGACCAAAAAGTCAAAAACCGGTCAAAAACCGAACCGGACCGGTTTCGAATCCGGTTCCATGTCTTCAAAAACCGAACCGGGCCGAACCGAACTGGTGAAACTAAAAAAATATATAATTTCAATATATATTTATATTTAATGCTATATTTTTAATTTCACTAAAAAAAACTTAATATTTATCCAAGTTCAATGTCAAAATATCTCTCTTTTCTCACTTTAATATTTATTTTTATATGAAATTGAATAATTTGTTAATTTTCAAGTAAAAATAATAATATTTCAGTTGAGAATTGTATTAAAAAATAATTTAAAAAAATAATTTCTATAATCCGGTTCAAAACCGAACCGAAATCGAAATCGGACCGAAACTGGTTCAAACCGAACCGGACAGTTTTTGAAATTTTTTTTATTAAAACCGAACCGAACCAAACCGGATGAATAGTATCGGATCGGTTCTAATTTAAGGTAAAAACCGGTCCAAACCGAACCGTGCCCACCCCTAGTTTGTCTTAAGTTACATGCTTCCATATGAAATACTCGTTATCGTACGTTCTCATAAGATAAAGTTCTGTTGGCTTTATCATTCTAATGCAAATGCCGTCTTAGCTCAGCCGGTAGAGCGCACGGCTTTTAACCGTGTGGTCGTGGGTTCGATTCCCACAGACGGCGATTTTTTTCTTTATTTAAGTTTTAAGTTTATTGATTTCATTTTTTCTTGATTATACGATAAATTTGGAAGTCTCTTCAATTGTTTTCATGTTTCCTTGATTTTATGACTAAGTTAAAAATATCTAAAACTATGTACATCAATCCAAAACTTAACAATCATGTCATGTTTTGACTTATTAATGGATATTTAAACTTAAGACATCTTCAAATACTGTGAAATAGAAACATTGCTAAATTTGCGTTAATTATTCATATTCTGTTAAGATAAAAAAGAAAAAACAAGTCTAAAGAGATTTCACGTTGATGTGTAATCAAATCAAATAAAGTTACACGTAAAAGTAAAGTAATTGACCCTAAACCTAACTTGACATCTACAGCTACAAGCACGTGAAGTTTAGGGTTTTGTATTACTATACTTGAACCTAAATTAGCAACTTTTAATTTAAATTGTTCTTTATGGCTGCATTCTCACAGAGAAGATGCGTATCAAGAGAGAGAGAGAGAGACGCAGTTGAACTTGAAATTGAATGAGCTTTGGATCCTTCGTTACAGAAACTGCAACTGGCTTCTGCCACTGTCAGGGATGACTGGCCATTTTGTTGGAGAATAATCCCGGGCGTTACGTAATATTATAGGAATTAATTCACTTTTCCCCAAAACAATTAAAAAAATAAAAAGTATTATGTTTGGACTAAAAATCTCTCAGTGAGCTGTAAACGAGAAAAGTCGTCAAAAGTTGCTCACTGTTTTTCTATTCCAAGATTCGATTTTTCTTTGCTTACATGATTGGGATTTGGATTGGACTTTTTTTTCTTTTTTTACTTTCACCGTAATGGGTAGTTTATGTTTTTACTCAAATATTGCATTCCATGGTAAAACAGTTAATCCTCAAATTAACAGTAAGATGGAATTGTTTATTTAGACTATTCCAAACCACTATAAATCAAATCCATTTATACATGTAAGCAAGGCTCATTATGTATTTTGAAAGTACAATGTTAGTTTTAAAATATTGTTATTAAGGAAAGCGCATTTTTGATAGGGTACAAATTTATCATTAAAATAAAGCTCTCATCACAATCATTCTTATTCTACCAAATTCGTCATACATTATTTTAAATATTTTTTCACTGAAAATCTTTATTGTTGAGAGGGGCTATAGCATACTAAACTTACATACACTACATAAGTGCAAGGACTCGAACCGAGAACCTCTCTTGGAGGAACAATTGCTCCATACTAAAAACAGTTGAAGAAGAAGAAGAGAAAAGAAAGAGAAGATAAAAAAGAGCTGTGTATATTTTCTTAATGAGAATGAGCATAACCGCTAGATTAGGATAACAACCAATAGCAATCTTACACTTGGCACACTACTAAACGCTTAACTAACAAGCAATGGTGGAGCTAGTAGCTTGTCTTTTGGAGGGTCAATACTGTAATTATAAAGTTTTATAGCCTTATATTTCAATTGATATTGCAGCATGTGTTTAAAAGTTCTTGGCTTTTTCATGAAACTTTGGGGGGTCATGGCCACTACAAGCCTGTATGTGGCTCCGCCCCTGCTAACAGGCATGTGCTATTCTCACTATCACCACTAAACTAGTTCTGCTTAGTCTTTTTTTGGTTGATGGATGCATTTAGTGACTTATGATGGACCAGTTAAGCCTAATTTCTCTTCATAATGATAGGTGTCATTCTAAATTATTGGTTCCATTACAGGTAATGCTTCAAAATTATTTGATGATTTACAAACGCATACATAAATTATTGGTTTAAGGGTATTAATTACTCCCATATCTCAGTTTCGTCCACCTCGTTTCAATAATTTGATTAATCCATTTGCTTCATCTAATTTATTCGAGTTATTAGTCACTAATGATTGTTATGAAGCTATATAATAGGTTTGGTGTCTATGTGCGACAATATATAGTACTAGGTACTGATGGCTCCTTCAAACTTGTTCCAAATTTCTCACAATAAAATATTAAAAGGTTCAAGGGCAACCATGCCCCATAAAGTAATGGACAATTTGTTCACTCGCTTTCAAGTGTCCCATGAATTAACTGTTCTGAGAGGGGCCAACAGGAAAAAAGAGAATTAGACTTTGGAACATCACTATTTTCTCTCTGAGCAATTCCTAAACTCAAATGTCTTGGAGTCGAAATCTGCTACATTAGATCATATTTAAGTTTATTAGTGATTATTAGTGATTATACATATACATTCGAGATTTGTTCTAAAATCTTTATAAGATTTTTAAAAAAAATACAAATCAATATTAGAAAAAGGAAAAATCAAACGTAGGACCTCATTCTTTTAACTATTTGAGCTACAAGTTCTTTACTCAATTTAAACAAATTTGAAAAAGAAATATGTTGCATTATGTGTGTATATATGTGGAGATAGGTCATTGCACCTAACCAGTTGTGTATCATTCACAATATAGGATAAAGCAGGGGGACCTGTAGGTAGGTACCTTTCAATTTATTTGGAATAGTGCTAAAGTTGATTATATTGGTAGCTGTAAGAGGTGAAAGAACTTTTATGGGCACATAAAGGAAGAGGAATTTATGTACCTCTATAATGATGGTTGATGTAGAATATATGGCTGAGGCGATAGAAGAGGAGTTGGAGCTTCGCGCACGTAAAGGTAAAACGGGCAAGTTACAAGTTTGGGCCTCAAGCTCCGATTTATGGGCAAAACCGGCAAGTTACAAGTAAAACTCATTTCTTTGCTATGATGCATGGGCTTTTTCAGGCATTCGAGATCGTTTAGCAGCCTAAAAAGGACTTTTAATATTTTACTAGTTATTGGAAACTATTGTTAATTCCCAATTTTAATTCCCTTTGGAATCCTAGGGTTTCTAGGAGTGTTTAAACCAACTTTAGTCCGTAACTAAGGTATTATGTTATCATTCTGAATTCAATAAACGAGAGGTTTTTTTATATCTGGTGAATTCCAGACATTAGTTCTCTTAGACTAATCGTTTGATTGCCTTATTACATTATCACGCTTTGTCAATGGGGTAGTGCGATGCTATCCATTTCATTTTTCGTCATGCTATGGCAAATTTTCACAAGTATCTTTATGAATTCAATGTATTTATCTACTTGTTTTCCAACAACAAAAAATATATGTACTTACCAAAAACATATATATTTTTCTAAATAAAAATGTGCATTTTAGACCAACTCCAATGTTGGGGTTTTAGACCCACTATTTGAGTTTTTGGCCTGAAAGTTCTCTCCAATTCGGGTATAGGAAGGTGCCAAAGGATTTGGTACAGTAGTCGTCCGAGTTCAAGTGTTTTTATTTAAGCTAACGCTTATTTCCAATTCGATAGCCTAGATTAAATCTAAATAAATTCAACGACTTAAATTTAAATTTTTCATTCAAAATGTTATTATTAATTAATCTAAATCGTATCCAACCTCAAAAATCACTCCCCGTTCTAATTTTGGAACAAAATATGCATGACTTAAGGACCTCTCGATGCATGCAAATCACAATGAAGCAACCCCATGTTAATGCCATGAGGAGATACATTTTAACAAGCTCATTTGAAGCATACAACTAATTAGTGACACAATGGATCCCAACTTCAATTTTCCTCAGGTAAGCATTTTTGCACTCCATAAGCTTTATCTTGTAATTCATTAATTTTGTTACTGCTAATTAAATTCTAATTTTCTTTTTCTATATTTATATGCTCAACGTATGCATTTTTCATATATTAACAAAATGATTGATATATTTGATAGAACATGACGATCAACGTCCTATGGAGAGGAGGAATATACAGTGGCCAGATTCCCGTCCCGGCAAGAATTTTCGAAGTGAAACTATTCATTTCCGAAGTGCTTCACCTCCCAATCCAACCAGACAAGCTAGACCTGACATGGGGAATGCAATTCCTAAGGGATGAACTGACTCTGCAAGACTATCAAATTCCTCCCTATGGTACCCTCATTGTCCTTCAAAAAATTAGAGTCACGATCTACGACCCTGAAGGTGGTGGGTTTTATTATGAGTACATAGTTTGTGATGGTATTTATGTGCGTGAGTTGAAGGCGAAACTTCATGCAGATTTAGGTGTCATCGTCGAAAATAAGGTACTTCGAATGGGGAATACTGATCTTAACGATCATTCTCTACTGTGGGTTGTTGGAGTTGAGGACGGAGCTGCGTTATATCTCGTTGAGTGTCATTTTGGGTAAGTGAATGAGACGATAAAGGAGACTTGAAAACTCGTACAAGAGTTCAATTTAGACAAAAATAAATTGGATAGGTTATAATTAATTTAGTCTTTGGATAATCAAAATAAATATATATCTGTTGGATGATGCATATATGATATATGCAATAAAGAATGATCTGTTCGGGTGAAAAATCGCAGTTCTTAAATTTGCACATCATTTTTTTCCTATAATGTTAATGCATAAAACCAACATCACCTTTATATTTTATTGGAAGCCTGTCTGAAAACAATGATGGCTTGTATCGGGTCACTTACATATACACAAACAATAAGTTCATCAACGTATTGGAAATCTGTTTGGAAACAAGTGCATTTCCATGAAGTATTTCTCATTAATTTATGTTTAGACCTATATTTTTTCCTCCATGGACCTTCAAAGAGGGCAGCAATTGGAGAAAGAATAATTAACGTTTTGGGCCTAAAAAAGGATTTTCAACCCACGCGAATGGCCTAGGTAAATCAAAGAGAAGGAACTCTTCGAATCAAGAGAAGGTTTGCCTCACTGAGGGAGCAAATGGAAGAAAGCTTGCTTACTTAGTGCTTGCGTTTTGAAAGGAACAAGCCCGATCCAAAAGGAGATAAGTATGCTTTTGTAGACTAAGGAGTTGTTTGCCTCACCGAGAGAACAAACAACAAGGGCCAAATCCTTTGTGATCGTAGAAGTACTTGCCTCACCGAGAGAGCATGATCCAGAGGCCGAACCGATCAAGGTCAGAGCTCCACCGTCCATGCTGTCAAAAAGCAACCGAATGTCACATTTTCCACCGCCCATTTTGCCCAATCGTGAGAGAAAGCGTAAAAAAAAAGCTATGGAGTTTGATTGGATGGGTGTCAGAGCACAACCATGATTATTGTCTCGGCCGAAGAAATATAAAGTCTATAAATAAGAGCAAGTCCAGCAGTGCTGGTGGACTCGTGCTGGGGGGTTTGGGGCAAAAAACGAAGTTCAGCAGCAAAGGTTCAGTTCGGGCGAGAGTGGGGGCCATCAAAACGGGCAGGCCCGAAGGCGAATTCGGCCCGAGCTCGGGCCCGAGGTCTGGGACAAAATAGCTGACGCCATGCTGGCGTCAGCCTTGGAGATTTGAATTTTTTTTTACCGTTGGCGCGTGCATTGCACGCGCCAACGTTAAAAAAAATTTCAAATCAGCGCTACAGTGGCCGCCAACGGCTCCTTGACACGTGGCGGCCTCTGGTCGCTCCGATTGGAATTTTTTCTTCAATCCAATGGCAGCCAATTTTTTTGCCAAAAAAAATCGAATTTTTTTTAAAAAATTACAGAATTTTTTGTGTATAAATACTAACCAATATTCTTCACTTTTAACACCAAATCCTCATATATTTTATTCTCCTTCTACTATTGTTCACTTTCTCCTCAAATTTTATTCACTTTCTATTCAATATTTTTTCACTTTGAAGTTGTAATTTTTTTCTAGCATATTATGGGTTCTTCTAATGAAAATGGAGGGGCATGGAGCATGATGGAAGATGTTAGCTTGTGTGAGGCTTGGGTCCAAGTTAGTCATTGTCCCGTAACGGGCAATGAGATTAAATTTTCTCATATGTGGAAAAAAATTCATCAAGCATTTTGTGAAAGGGCAATTGGTTCTACACGTACAGAAATGGCATTATCCAGTAGGTGGAAAGTTCTTAATAAATAGTTGGGGAAATGGAGAAATGCTTTAGCAAAAGCGATTGACAACCATCGAAGCGGAGAAAATCTTAGCAGTGAGGTAAATTATTTGTCATTTTTCTTTTATTAATTTCTATGTCATATTAATTTTTATTTAAATGTTTCTTGCAATTTATATATTTTGTTAATATGTCTCTAGTTTTTTTTAATACATGTTGCATTTTTTTATTATTTCTTTAATTTCCATTAGTTTTTTTTTACATGTTGCATTGCCAATATTTTAAAAATTCTCTTGCATTTTCATTTCATTTTTTTTTTATAGATTATACAAGCACAAATGTGGTTTGGTGCTACTGGCCAAGGGAAAAAAAGTTTCAACCATACCCATTGTTGGGAGGTGGTGAAGACTTGTAAGAGATTCCAAATTATTCCAACCGGTCAGACGGTAGTCTTGAACGAGACTCCACTTCATGAGACGCCGGCATCGGATTCACCTATGGATTCCCTGATGAATCTAGACTCACCCATTAAAAATGAGCCAAGGCCTATTGGGAGGAAGGCGGCGAAGGCGAAGAGAGGGAGTAATTCTAGCAAGAATGCATCTCAATTTTTGGAGGAACTTTCAAAGCACCAAGCCATGAGAATTGAAATGGACTTGAAACAACAAGAGCACGATATGGCTATTCAAGTAGAATATGCAAAAGAAAGGGAGTATGTACGCAAAGAAAGGGAGTATGTACGCGAACAAAACATTGAAAAAAAAGATCGGGAAACCATGGCCATGGATACAAGCCATATGTCCCCTGAAACAAAACAATATTGGAAGCTAGAACGAAGGGATATTATGAGACGAAGACTTTTTCGTGACGATGGACCTAGCAACACGGATTGGTTAAATGATGAAAACCATTAAAATAGTTTGTTTGCCTTTCATGTCTTAGTTTACTTGCCTTTGATTTCATTGTATTTTTTGTTTTCTTTAATTCATGTACCTTTGATTTCATTGTATTTTTTGTTTTCTTTAATTCATGTACCTTTCATTTCATTGTATTTTTTGTTTTGTTTAATTCATGTATTTTATTTTATTATTAGTTGTATTGCTTTTCTTTTAGTCAATAAAGAAAATATTCAACAAAAATCCTTTTTATTCAAAACATTCCATACATAAAAAACAAACCACAACCAAAGCATAAAAAATAAACAACCCACAACCAAAGCATAAAACATAAACAACCCACTCACAACAAAAAATAAACAACATACAACATAAACATAATAAAATAAAAACAACTTCTTCACTTCACTTTATTCACCTTCATTTCCTTCATTGCCTTTCACTGCCCATAAATGCTCCATCAAGTCAACTTGACGGTGTTCATGAATATACGACGATTGCATCTCCGTGTAGTGATCAATCATACGGGGCATGAAACTACCGTCTCTAACCAACGGTTCATGCTGCATTGCTTCTCCATTTGGCCCCACTGGTTTTTCATAAATTCGTGTTAGGGCCGTGTCCATGAGATTTGGTTCATACACGTCATCAGCATCGTAATCATATTCATCTTCCACAATCATGTTATGGAGGATGATACAAGTCATCATTATACTCCTAAGCACCTCCTCGTCAAATAGACGTGCCGCGCCCCTGATAATAGCCCACCGAGCTTGAAGGATACCAAAGCACCTCTCAACATATTTTCTGTACCCCTCTTGATAGCGAGCAAAAAAATTTTCCTTATGGGATCGGGGATGTGGAATTGTTTTCACAAATGTTGTCCACCTCGGGTATATGCCATCAGCTAGATAATACCCGGTCTGGTATATGGTATTGTTAATTTCATATGTGATATTTGGGGCTTCACCTCTCAAAACATCATTGAACACCGGGGATTGACCTAGGACATTCAAATCGTTTTGAGATCCGGCAACTCCGAAGAAGGCGTGCCAAACCCATGTATCAAAACCAGCAACTGCTTCCAGGATGATACTTTTCTGCCCTTTTCTATTTCTGTAGTCCCCTTGCCAAGCAGTTGGACAATTTTTCCACTGCCAGTGCATGCAGTCAATGCTACCAATCATGCCAGGGAATCCTTGAGACTCAGCTTTTTGGAGAAGCCTTTGCAGGTCCCTGGGCGTAGGTCTGCGGAGGTAGTCTCTGGTGTACAGAGTTTCCACTGCATCACAAAATCGCACCAAGCTCTCCAAAACAGTGAACTTCCCCATCCGAGCAATCTCATCCACCTGATCAGCAGATGACCCATACGCCAACATTCGTATCACAGCTGTGAACTTCTGCGCTGGAAGAAGTCCAAATTTCCAGCACAATTTCTCTTTTGAACAAAATATTCATCATAATTGCAAATATCATGCATGATTTTATTGAACAAATGGGGTTGCATTCTATATCTCCCTCGAAAATGAACATCAGAGTACAAAGATTGTGGGATAAAATAATCTTCCATAAGATTCTTACCCCGGGAATGTCTATGTCTGTCCACATTTGGACGACGGCCTTCTCGTGAACCACGGCGAGCCTGCTTTTCTTCCTCCAGCAAAGCAACTGCTATGCCAAGTTGCTCATCTAGTTCTCTCTGCGCCCTTTTGCTTGCAGCTCGTCTACGCATTCTTTCTCTAGTTTCTCGCTCTTGCCTCTCCAAAACCTCTTCCATGTCTGCCATTGAGAATGGAGAATGAAATCTAAAATTTGAGAAATGGAAATGTAGAGAAGAACTGGTGTGGGAGGTATGAGCTAAACCTTTGATTTTATAGAAAAATGTACACAGATAGATATGACACGCAGCGCAATCTTAGAGGGGTGAAAATCTTATCTGAAATTTGAAATTCAAATGAAATTTCAAAATTCAAATTTATCTTAAATTTGAATTTCGAAATGTATCTGAAATTTGACATTTTGAATTTATCTGAGATTTGAATTTTGAAATGTATCTGAAATTTGAAATTTATCTGAAATTTATCTGAAATTTGAAACCGAAAATCTTATCCGATATGAATAGTATTGACATGTAGGAACCAAAAATCTTATCCGAAAATCTTATCCAAATTAATTGTTTAAGTAAACAAAGTCGTGAAAAAAATAAAAAAATGAATAGTATTTGCCATGGCAAGCCCCAACTGCTAGAAACACATTTTGTTGGAGGGGGCTAGGACAGGCACTATTCACGTGAATAGTGCCTGCCCTAGGGCTAATCTTGCCATGGCAAGAGGCAACTGGTGGAAATGCTCTAAGAGCCTCATTCAACTGTGCAAAAGGTCTAGCAGCAATCAAACAAATCAAGCTCAACTTATGCTCAAACGCACTTGTAAATACGAATTTTCTGCGACAAATAAGACAAGAACACGTGTACAAAATAATGTTGTATTAATGAAATTTAGGGTTACAATCTTTGTATTGAATCCTCTGATTCGATCTCCAAAGTGTTTAAAGAAAATTTGTGTTTGATACAAGGGTTGTAGAGACTTGATCTTGATCAAACGGGTAGCACGAAGCTTGTTTGGTGCTTAGGATTTTTCTATGGTGAAGGAACCAGCACGTATTTGTTGTGCTTGGTGGCTCTTCCAAAGTAAGGTGAAGAATGCAGAGAGTTTTCTGTTTCTTCTGAGCGCTAGATTTTTTCTGAGCCTCCCTTCTTTCGTCTTGAGGCCTCCTATTTATAGGCTTTTGTAGGATGCTTGTCCTAAATAACTTTCCCTATTTAAAACCTTGTGTTTTGGGATTTTAATTTGATTTAAATCAATTCCCATAATTTGGCAATTTAACCATATTATCTTCAATTGATTGCCCTGATTAATATTTGATTTAAATCAAAGTCAATCACAGAAGATTCTTTCCCTTAATTTTGTCTTCATCTTGAACCGTTTGATGCACTCCGTTGGATGTCGCCACGTGTCACTTTTTGACAACTAATCCGATTTTGATGAGTCATACGCCACATGTGCGAATTAGGAGGCCCACAATTCAATCCACCGAACCCTAATTATTTTCTCGTCCAATGGAATTTATTTCACCAAAATTTCTTTGTCTACAAATTGCCCCCACTTCCTAATGCATTGTAGGTACGTGCTTTTCGCATGTAGGAGGTGCAGCTTGAAGAACTCCCTTTTTTTTTTTCTTTTTTTAGGGGAATGATATTATTAAAATAATATCCAATAATCACTTTGCTTCCAACATTGGCTTTCTATTTCCAACGTGAGCTTCCTTTTTTCTTTTTTTTTTGGGTGATATTATTAACTTAATAATATCCAATTTTGTTAAGATTTTGTGCGACAAAATCCAATATTTTCCTAAACTAGGAATGAGAAACCCTAGCACCACCAAGAGCTTTAATGGCCTTTGACTTTTTTAAATTGCATACTCTCATGGATATTGAGAGTAACCCAATAGAACAGTGAAGGCTCCTCTTGTCGGCAAGAAGGTTTACAACTTTGAAATTTGCATAATCTGAATTCTCAGCAACCAAAGTGGTGAGAGTTGGCTTCTTTTCCTTCAATTTGGTCTACCAAGAAACTTGTTGGTAAGATTGAATCCACTCTTTATTTCATCATTCCACGTCAATTTTTTATTTTTCTTCTTTCTTCTAGCCACAAGAACCTACCCTTGGCATGATTATTCTTTCTTTGTGCCAGCGTCTTCTTCTTCTTCATCATCTTTTTTTTTTTGTTTTTTTTTTTTGTTTTTGGCATTCCCACCATGCAACATCAAACTCAATATTGGCATACTATTGCTGTGCTTACGTCGTTCTCTTTTTTTTTTTCTTCTATTTTAGGTGCACTCCCACCATGCAATATTAAATTCAATATTGGTATGCTGTTGTTGTGCTTGCGTCGTCTTTTTTTTTTTAGGTGCTTCAAAAGAAAGTGAAGAACGTAGACGTCCTATACCGCTTGGGTTTGATCCATCTCTCCGACTTGGTGATAACCCGCTCAAGCGCTTAGGCTTTACGTAAGTGGATGACGAGTGAAGAATGTAGACGTCCTATACCGCTTGGGTTTGATCCATCTCTCCAACTTGGTGATAACCCGCTCAAGCGCTTAGGCTTTACGTAAGTGGAGGACGAGTGAAGAACGTAGACATCCTATACTGCTTGGATTTGATCCATCTCTCCGACTTGGTGATAACCCGTTCAAGCGCTTAGGCTTTACGTAAGTCGAAGACAAGTGAAGAACGTAGACGTCCTATACCCCTTGGGTTTGATCCATCTCTGCGACTTTGTGATAACTTGCTTAAGCGCTTAGGCTTTACGTATTGGAGGACGCCCAACCTGATCGATGTTGAATGAAAGATGTTAATGTAGCCCTGACGGAGTGAATTGGAAGTCGAATAGTGCCAAACTAATGAGAAACTCCAAATTTATTTTATTATGTGACTGAACTCAAAGTGGTTTCATGAGCTGCCTACGTACCCTTCTAGGAAAAGAAGAGATCAAGTCATGACGTAGTTCAATGTGTGTGTGTTTTTTTTTCCCAGTTTGCAGTTTTGGCTCATGCAAGCGTGTGAGCATTTGGTACCTTGTGCATTTTTGGCTCTTGTAGGCGAAGGAGCATTTTGGTGCCTTGTGCAGTTTAGGCTCATGCAAGCGAATGAGCACTTGGTGCATCGTGCAGTTTCGGCTCGTGCAGGCAAATGAGCATTTAGTGCCTTGTGCAGTTTAGGCTCGTGCAGCTGAACCAATGAGTGTTTGGTGCCTTGTGCAGTTTTGGCTCGTGTAGGCAAATAAGCATTTTGGTGCCTTTTGCAGTTTCAGCTTGTGCAAGTAAAGGAGCGTTTGGTGCTTCGTGCAGTTTCAACTCGTGCAAGCAAATGAGCATTTGGTGTTTTTGCAGTTTCAGCTCGTGCAGGCAAAGAAGCGTTTGGTGCCTCGTGCAGTTTCGGCTCATGCAGACGAATGAGCATTTGATGCCTTATACAGTTTCAGCTCGTGCAGGCAAAGGAGCGTTTGGTGCCTTGTGCAGTTTCGACTCATGCAGGCGAATGAGCATTTGATGCCTTCTGTAGTTTCAGCTCATGCAAGCAAATGAGCGTTTGGTGCCTTGTGCAGTTTAGGCTCGTGCAGGCGAATGAGCACTTGGTGCATCGTGCAGTTTTAGGCTCGTGCAGGCGAATGAGCGTTTTGGTGCTTTGCAGTTTTGGCTCGTGCAGGCGAAGGAGCGTTATGGTGCCTTGTGCAGTTTCGGCTCGTGCAGGTGAATGAGCGTTTTGGTGCCTTGCAGTTTCGGCTCGTGCCGGTAAAGGAGCGTTTGTGCAGTTTCGGCTCGTGCAGGCGAAAGAGCGTTTTGGTGCCTTGTGCAGTTTCGACTCGTGTAGGCGAATGAGCGTTTTGGTCAAATTTGTGTCAAGCGAAGTGAGAAGTATCCTCCTTATGTTTTTCACCTTGGGAGGTGCTCAACGCATTATTCTTGAAGAATCCCTTGGCGAAGAAGTCATGCAGCATGATGGGGCTAGGTGACCTTTGTTTCAAGAGTTCATCTTTTAGAACCATTTTATTCATATTTGATAATTCATTTCCTCTATGCCTTTTAGGTGATTGAGGAGAACTTCTTTTGCTTACAAATCTTTATGATCGAGGAGTTCTTGGCAAAGGTGCACTCTTATCTAACTTCTTCCGAGTAGCCAATGCCTATCCTTCATTATCGTCGTTGGATGATTCGACAATACTTTAACTTAACACCCTAACACACTCATATGGATTAAGTTGATGGGTTTCAGAGAATGCCCCTAGTGATTGAAGTGAGGGAGAATGTGCTGAACTAGAGAAGACAAACGAGATCGTAGCATGGTTCGACGCTACCACCTTATCAAAACCCATTTCGATTCTTCCTTGCTGTGCCAACTTCATGATGAGATCTTTCAACACGAAGCACTTTTCAATTGCGTGATTGATGACAATATGGTACATGCAGTATTTTGGGTGGTTAATATGATTCATCTCTTCAGGGCATTTGCATTCGAGTAACTCAATAACCTTCTTCTCGAGTAAGTCTTCCAGCATGCCTTCTCCGTCAGAGTCTGGAAAATATACTTCTTCTCCTTCATTTCTTTTAGGGTGTGTTGTCGTGGTTCTTGATCTTGAATCGACTCGGCCTTCCTCACATCTTTCTTGCCTCGAGTGGAAATCTTCATTGGAGTAGCACTGATCGTCATTGACTCTAAGATGCGTGTCCTCAAAGAGTCTGCCCAATTTCTCGACGACTTGTCATTTCGATGATCACTCACCATTTCTTTTCTTCCATCGTGACTAGCGATACTTAGCTCTATGTCATGCACACGAGTGGTCAATTCTTCGAAGCTACGGGGTTTGATCCCTTGAAGAATGTAGAGCAGACCCCAATGCATACCTTGAATGCACATCTCTACAGCCGATAACTCTGAGACTCGATCTTTGCAATCGAGGCTTAATGAACGCCAACGATTGATGTAGTCAACAACAGGTTCGTCTTTTCGCTACTTTGTGCTAGTGAGCTTTAGCATGCTAACTGAGCGACGAGTGCTATAGAAGCGGTTGAGGAATTCTCTCTTTATTTGCTCCCAGCTATCAATTGACTTAGGTTCCAAGCTAATGTACCAGTTGAATGCAGTGCCTCGGAGTGATCGGACAAATTGCTTCACGAGATAATCGTCGTTAGTGCCAGCGCTGTTGTACATCTCAATTAAGTGGGCAACATGTTGTTTATGGTTACCTTTTCCATCAAAGAGCATGAACTTTGGAGGTTGATAGCCCGTTGGCATTCGAAGGTTGTCTAACCTTTTGGTGTAAGGCTTGGAATAGATAAATGTATCTTGAGAAGGCCCACTATATTGAGCCCTGATGGTGTTCGTGATCATGTCCTGAAGTTGTTGGATAGATAAAGAATTCACAGAGGCAGTGTCACCTTTTTCGTGCAACTTATGACCCGACTCCGTTTCATGACCCAATCCTTTCTCACTGGTTTCAGCTTCATGATGTGATTCTTTCTTATGCACGTCTTGGTTATGTTCCTTATCTTGATGCGTCTCCCACTTGTTAATGAGAGAAGCAATCTGCACATCCTTCTCTTCGACCATCTTCGTCAGTTTCGTGACTGCTTCGCTCATATGGGCCAGCTGTTCTTCAATAGACATTGCTCCCGTCACCTTGACCTGCACAGCCATAAAATAAGACTCACTTACAGACGCCGAGGCAATATTCTTCTATTGGTCATCAGGCGGGGATCCATGGTATGAGCCAGTGCTCGAGTCAGCGTCTGAAACAGGCAAGAGTGAGCGCTCTCTTGAATTCTTCGAACCCGAAAAAACTCTTTTCTTCATTCCAAGAGTTTCTCTCATCCGCTCAGGCGATAGTCTTCTTTGCCCCTAAGGAGGCCAAATTGATAACTGGTTCAAGCATTTGGTTCACATCTTTCGCCTTGGCTTGAGTCGGTATGGAAGTGACATGTGGAGTTGTGGATATCACCTTGGCCTTGCTCAGGGTGACGACTCTAGCAGAATCTCCGCTTGAGAAAGAGATGCTCACGCTTTTACCTCTCGTCGCGGGAACGGATTGAATCTTCTTGGAAGCCATCGTTTTTGGTGTATTGATTGATTTTGGAACTGGAGAAAGAGATGAGAGGCAGAGATGTCCCACTGGGAGTGCCAAATTTGTAAACACGAATTTCCTGCGACAAATGAGACAAGAACACATGTACAAAATAATATTGTATTAATGAAATTTAGGGTTACAATCTCTGTATTGAATCCTCTGATTCGATCTCAAAAGTATTTAAAGAAAATTTGTGTTTGATACAAGGGTCGTAGAGACTTGATCTTGATCAAACGGGTAGCACGAAGCTTGTTTGGTGTTTGGGATTTTTCTATGGTGAGGGAACCGGCACGTATTTGTTGTGCTTGGTCGCTCTTCCAAAGTAGGGTTAAGAGTGCAGAGAGTTTTCTGTTTCTTCTGAGTGCTAGGTTTTTCTGAGCCTCCCTTCTTTCGTCTTGAGGCCTCCTATTTATAGGCTTTTCTAGGATGCTTGTCCTAAATAACTTTCCCTATTTAAAACATTGTTTTGTGGGATTTTAATTTGATTTAAATCAATTCCCATAATCTGGCAATTTAACCAGATTATCTTCAATTGATTAACCTGATTAATATTTGATTTAAATCAAAGTCAATTACAGAAGATTCTTTTCCTTAATTTTGTCTTCAACTTGAACCGTTTGATGCACTCCGTCGGATCTCGCCACATGTCACTTTTTAACAACTAATTCGATTTTGATGAGTCATACACCACATATGCGAATTATGAGACGGGCCAGCGGCCTACTACTAACAACACCGATATTGTCCCCAACTTAACAACCTACAAAACCCAGTAGGTGTGGAGTTTTATCACAAAAGGCCTCGGTAATATTAGTAGTGGAACCATTCATTATGTATTTTATTTTATTTAATCAAGTTTCCGATGTGTAACTCATTCTTCAACACGCCCCCTCACGTGGGACCACCACATAGTGGGCCACACGTTGAGCCAAGTCCACATCGGAGTCAAACATTCAAGCCCAACACGTGAGCACCACGTATTGGGTAAAGGGTAAGGGTAAACATTCAAGCCCAACATGTGAACACCACATATTGGGTAAGGATAGAGGCCCAATTCAGGCACAATCAATCAAGCCGCTCTGATACCATGTTAAGACTAGAGAGACGAGTCAGTGACTCATTACTAACAACACCGATATTGTCCCTAACTTAACCACCTACAAAGTCGGTGTGGGATTTTATACAAAAGACATCGATGTTATTAGAAGTGGAACCATTTATTATATGAAACTTTTTATTTTATTAAGTTTCCGATGTGGGACTTGTGTATTCTTCAACATATAGTTTGCAGTGCGTGTGAGCTGAGAAATAAAAGTTGGGTTACTTCATCATGTTCAGTCTAAAGTTTTCATTCTGAAATTATTTTTTCGTTAACTAGTTTTGGAACAAAATATGCATGACTTAAAAAGGACCATTCGATGCATGCAAATCACATTCGAACAACCAACCCCATGCTAATGCCATGAGGAGATACATTTTAACAAGCTGATCCCTCTCGCATTGAAGCATTAACTAATCAGCGGCACAATGGATCCCGACTCTAATTTGCCTCCGGCGGTAAGCATTTTTACACTCCATAAGCTTTATCCAGTACATGATTCATTTGTGATTGCAAATTAAATTCTAATGTTCTTTTTCTAAGTTTATATGCATAATGCATGCACAGTTTCATATATAACAAAATGAATGTTATTTGACAGAACATGCGGATCATAGTCTTATGGAGAGGAGCAATATCCACTCTGGAGATACCTGTCGCTGCACGAATTATCGAAGTGAAAGTACTGATTTGTGAAGCTCTTCACATCCCAGTCCCAGCAGACAGGCAAGAGCTCTCATGGGAAGGGCAGTTCCTCAGGGATGAACTGACTCTGCAAAACTATAACATTCCTCCTAATGCTTCCCTTACTGTCCTTACCAAAATTAAAGTCGAAATCTACGTGGAGTATAGTCGCTTTTATTATGTGTGTGAAGTCCATGATGGTGCTACCGTGGGGGAGTTGAAGGCGAAAGTTTGCGCAGAACAAAGCATTATTGACGTTGAACACAAGGTACTCCGAATGAACGGTTTTGATCTTGATGATGGTGCTCTTCTCTGGGCTGCCACAGTTATGGAAGGAACTAAGTTACATCTCGTTAAGTATCAAAACTAATTCGGCATTTCAAGAGGACTTGGTTGGCTTGCTGGAAAATCTTATTAATTCACTGTTACTATATTATAAGTTAGCTTAAGAAGCATGGGCTATATATTTCAGTTTGGATAAAATAAGTTCGACAAATTATAATTAATTTAGCCTGAGAAAGAATAGCCTGTTTGGGTGAAAATTTTCAGTTCTTAAATTTGTCACATCATTTTGTTCTTAATGTTAATGCCTGCCCTTTTGTTTATTTTAATTTCTCATATCCTAGTCATAAACTGGGTTAAATAAATTAATGTGCCCAAAAGAAGTCAAAATACCAACAACAACAAAATTGCAGAGAGAGAGAAACAATGAAACAAGATATAATTAATAGAATATGGATATGAATAAGAATTTCCGAATATTTTTCAAATAATTCGTAGTGTTCATGCAACTTCCTTCCACGAGAGGCCCTTGAGAAAAGTTTGATTAGAATTTTAAGAGGAAAACTCCAATTTTCTGAAATTTGTAACTAGTGTAACATAAATTTTAGAGTAAAATATCGTTTTCTCCTCTGAATTATACAACAATTATCATTAGAAGTGAATTAAATTTCTAGGCCCGGCCCATTATACTTCTAGGCCTGGCCCAATGAGTGGGCTGGGGCCTTGAACTTTAAAACCTTAATTCTGCCCGACTTAAAAATTTTAAAAAAAAAGTCCAAAAACTCGACCCAAACCTAAAAATTATATTTCTAGGCCCGGCCCATTATACTTCTAGGCCTGGCCCAATGAATGGGCTGGGGCCTTGAACTTTGAAATCTTAATTCTGCCCGACTTGAAAATTTAATAATTTTGAAATTACATTCATAATTCAAAGGTTTAGGGTTTAGGGCCAATACAAACTAGATTGGGTTATTGATTAGGCATCCATTATTAAAGGAAGGGTTTTTTACCTATGCCTTTTTATGTTTTGGATGAACGCTTTTTCATACGTGCAAAATCTACTTACTTTTCATAATTTTCTTAGTGAAATAGCTTTTTCTGATAATAAGAATCCAACTTTGACCACTGACCAGTCAAAAATTTCCACATCGCTTTTGTAATTTTAGCGACAATATAACCAAAGCGGATTGTCATGATTGTACACATTTCTTGAAATGGAGGAACCAAGAGAAATCGAAAGTCAGTTTCGTCAAGAGCTATTACTGAGGAAACTGAAAAGCTTTCACTCTCATCCATGGAATTGAGGAATTACCCGTAGCCACTCTTACAGGCAGTGCGTGACAGCAACCAAGTTCTAAAGTTTTCGTTCTGAAATTTCTTTTTCGTTTCTAGTTTTGGAACAAAATATGCATGAGACTTAAAAAGGACCTTTTCGATGCATGCAAATAACATTCGACCAACACCATGATAATGCCATTGCCATGAGGAGATACATTTTAACAAGCTCTCATTCCCCTTTCGCATTTAAGCACACGTACAAGTTACAACCATAATGAATTATTTACCTCCGGCGGTAAGCATCTTGTAACTCACTAATTTGTGACTGTTAATTAAATTATAATCTTCTTTCTTTTTTTTCTAAGTTTATGACAAATTGATTGGTATTTGACAGACCTCGCTGATCACATTCCTATGGAGTGGAGGAGAATCCATTCTGCTGGTTCCCATGGCTACAAGAATTATCGACGTAAAGCTACTGATTTCAGAAGTGCTTCGCATCCCCGTCCCAATAGATAGGCAAGAGCTCTCATGGGAAGGGCAGTGCCTGAAAGATGAACTGACTCTGCAAGACTATCACATTCCCCCTACTGCTTTCCTTGTTATCTATAAGAAAATTGAAGTTGAGATCTACTTGGAGTTCGATGGCCATCGTTATGTGTACGTAGTCTTCGATGGTATTACCGTGGGTGAGTTGAAGGCGAAACTTCAGACGGAACAAGGCGTAGACATTGAACATAAGGTACTCTGGATGGTGGA
Source organism: Prunus persica (assembly GCF_000346465.2). Lineage (NCBI taxonomy): Eukaryota > Viridiplantae > Streptophyta > Magnoliopsida > Rosales > Rosaceae > Prunus > Prunus persica. The sequence continues at coordinate 15,514,932 of NC_034016.1, forward strand.
TAATAGTTATCTTGATGATCATGCTCAACTCTTGGTTGCCGGAGTTGTTGAAGGAGCCAAGTTATTTCTCATTGAGGATAAAAAACGTATGTGAGATGGTATGGAAAAATAACTCAGCGTTTCAATGGGACTTGGTTATACAAAATCTTTTTAATTCACTATTACCATGGGCTATTTTTACTTGGATAATTTTATTCTTAATTTTAATTCATTCCCTTTTGTTTATTCTAATTTCTCATATCCTAGTAAAAAAAAACTGGGCTTTTCACAAATAGTTCTAACATGATATATTATACAAAAATCCTTACAGAGCCCTAGTTGGAAAGAAAACCCCAAAACTAGTCGCTTGTCATTTTTAATTGATTCTTAGTGTGTTAAAATTTTCTAAGAAACAATTAAAAAATTTTGAACTTTTCTCTCTAAATAGACTTTATATAAGTTTTTGTATAATATATTATACTAAAATCAGCTTTTTTATAAAAACATAACAACAAAAAGAAAAACTGAGAGGGAGAAAATGACAAAGAAAGTAAGGTGCGAAAGCATTGGGGTGAAAATGTAACACATTACACAAGCACGAAATTCAGCTTGGACTTACTCAGGGTCGGATCGGGACTGTTGAATATATAAAGACGGGCTAATTAGTTTGAATCTTAAAGGAAAGGCCCGATTATTTACTTTGGGTCGGTTCTGGGCTTCAGGCCTGGTTTTCAAACTCTATGATTGCTTGGAATTCAAGTCCAATCTTTTTGTGTAACTATTAATAAATAAAAATATATAAAATGAAGAATTACAAAATATTTTTCAAATAATTCATAATGTTCATGCAACTTCCTGAAATTCATAGAGGCTCTTGGGAAAAAAGTTTGATTAGAATTTAAGGGGAAAACTCCAATTTTTTGAAATCTATAACCAGTTATGTACACAATAAAATTAAGATATAGGCTCTCCGATCTTCTAATGTATCAATGATATTATTTTTTTTGGTTACATACGTGCATCTCAAATATTCATGATCTACGTTCTTATAAGTCAAGCTTAGATTATGTTGATGCTATTACTCCAAGTGGCTTCACGTTTGTGTAGAGTTTAGGGTTTTCAAAATCCATTGTGATGCAAATGCCGTCTTAGCTCAGCCGGTAGAGCGCACGGCTTTTAACCGTGTGGTCGTGGGTTCGATTCCCACAGACGGCGACTTTTTTCTTTATTTGTTGAAACAAAATAAAAATCTATATCTTTTTCTTTATTTGTCGAAACAATAAAAATCCAATCCACTTATGTTCATTTCTACTATATCTTCCAATATTGTAGAGGTAAAATATCACTAAACCAATAATTAATAAGTTACACTTTAAAGGTAAAGTAATTGACATTAAACCTAACTTGACATCAATCGTATGCATGTTGACATGGTCCTATTCTTATGCTTGAGTTTAGATTAATAAAGTTTAAATTTAAATTGTTCTTTATGGCATTGGCTGCATTTTCACATAGAAGATGCGTGACAATAATTAAGATGGGTTGACTTCATGTTTAGTCTAAAGTTTTGGAACAAAATATGCATGAATTAAAAACATGCAAATCACATTCAAGGCAACCCCATGCTAATGCCATGAGGAGATACATTATAACAAGCTCAATCTCCTTCGCATTGAAGCATGCATACAACTGAGAGAACTCACTAGCGGCACAACGGATCCCAATGCTAATTTGCCTCCTTTTGTGGTAAGCATTTTTTCGTTAATCGTTAATTTGCGATTGCGACTGCTAATTAAGTTGTAATCTTTGTCCAAGTTTATAATCATATGCTTTGCACATTTTCACATATTAATAACAAAATGATTGATATTTGATAGATGACGTCGATCTATGTCGTATGCAGAGGTATAGTATACCCTGCACTACTAATTCCCTTCACTACAAGAATTATCGACCTCAAACAGCTAATTTGGCAAGTGTTTCAAGTCCCAATCCTACCGGAGAGGCAAGAGCTCTCCTGCGGGCAGTTACTGAGGGATGAATTGACTCTGCAAGACTATGGTATTCCCCCTAATGCTGCCATTCATGTCCTTGTAAAAATTCATGTCAGGATCTGCTTGAGCTCTCAGGGCCCTTATTATGACTATGTGGTCCACGAGGGTACTACCATGGGGGACTTGAAGGCGAGACTTCACGCAGATCACGGTGTTGTCATCGAAAATAAGGTACTCCGAACGAATACTACTCATCATGATGATCGTACTCAACTGTGGGCTGCTGGAGCTGTGGAAGGAACTGAGTTATATCTTGATGATCCAAGGCCTCGAGGCCGGCCTAGGAGGGGGGGATGATATGGAGAAATGCTTCCCCATTTCAATGGGACTTGGTTAACTTTGGCTTGCTCTACAAAATCTTACGGCTTCACTTCACTAGTAGTACTATATTATATAACTAGCTTATAAAGCATGAACTATATTTTAGTTGAGACAAAAATAAATTTGGTAGATTATGATTTAGCTTAATAATGACCTGTTCGGGTGAAAAAAATCTCAGTTCTTAAATTTGCATCTCTTCGTTCTTGATTTTACTGCGTAAACGAACAGAAACTTTCATATTTTATTTGGACATTTTATTCTCAAAGTTAGTGGATTTATTCAACATGGTGAAAAGAGAGAACAATCAATACTTTTCCTATTCAAATCTTATCCACCAGCCAACATTCACATTTAGGCAGCAATACAACCTTGGATGCATTCCATTTTTTTAAAACCAAGTCCTATTGGATCTCCATTTGGTGCATATCTATGCAGGGTTTGCAAAGAAATGATGTGTTCACTTTGCATTGCTAATAAAATTTGATTCCATCAAACTGTATAAAAGATTGAAAGTGGCTGGTTTGAATCTTATAGAAGTCTTTTACATCATGTCTTGTCAGTGATAATATTATTAGATAGCCAATCAAGTCCTTCATAGAGTCCTTGTCCAGAGGTGGCAGAAGTGCTTTGGATGTACCTGCACAAGATAATTTCATCAAAATCAATTAAATATGCCATGGCAAACATAGAATCAATAAATGATCAGATTGTAACAGGCTCAATCTCTCAATTTGCTTTGACTTTTTAGATTTTGTTTTTAGTTTCAATAGCAGGTTCTTCTGCCTTCTTGTTATAACTCACAGAGGCCTGGCCTCACTGTGATCACATTACAACAGGAAAAGGAATCGATTCGAATGAAATATCTACAAAGCATATTCAAGAAGATTAAACCATATGCATACCAGTAACGTAGGCCGAGCAAGTGTAAGGCAAGTTTATCTGCAATCTCAGAAGTACACATAGCATTTGGAAGGTCTTGCTTATTAGCAAGTACCAGAAGTGTTGCATTGCTAAGTTCACTCTGCAAAAAGGGACAGCAATTGAAGGTTTTTATTTCCTTTTCTTTGAGGTACAGCTGTAATGGCACAGAAATGCAATAATTCTGCAAGCGTAGATCTAGTTGAGAGCTCCTTTTCATAAATTTAAGAACAGGTAACTTATTCCTCACGGGCAAAACCTCACTAACCTCACTTAAAATGTGATGAAGCTCGCTTCGAGCTTCTGCGATTCTCTCTCTATCACTGCTGTCCACAACAAATATAAGGCCTTGAGTATTCTGAAAGTAATGTCTCCATAAGGGCCTTATCTGGTTAGCAGCAAGGAGAAGATGAACACAATAGATAGTGATCACAATACCAAACTCATTATCGTTTCCTTGGTAAATATTTTAAGCATATTTGAACCAAAATAATTTCCAACTATATCCAGAAATCAATAAAATCAGTTTTTCTTTACACAGACAAATATAAAAGAGATCAAGCTTGGTACCTTATCTTGCCCTCCAACATCCCAAACAGTGAAGGTAATATTTTTGTACTCTATTGTCTCCACATTGAAGCCTGCTCCATGAAAGTGAAGGCAATATCATATAACCAGTGTAAATTGATCGATTAGACTAGTTCGAAACAAATGTTGATGAAAATGACAGAAGGAATGAGATCTGTGGTGTGAGTAAGTATTCAGAACACACATTTTCCTTTTAAAAAAAAAACAAAAAAAAATTAGAACTGCTTTCTAATTGATGAATGATCAAAATCTATAGATGCTACTTCAAGGAAGGGTTTCTGGGAAAATACCAATTGTGGGTATGGTTGTGACAATTTCTCCTAGTTTTAGCTTGTAGAGGATTGTTGTCTTTCCTGAAGCATCAAGACCCACCATTAGAATCCTCACTCCATTCTTTGGAAAGAACCTCTTTGCAAGCCTAGAAATGGCTCCACCCATGCCACCAAAAAAAATTGATCAAAAAATTTGTTAGGAGTGAAACAAGATTTAGAGCCTGGGAATATGAATACTTCACCAACTAGAGAATATATCAATGGTTTCAATCAGTTTTTATACAGAGAAAGAGATGTCTTGAGTTGAAAGCAAAACCCAGATGGGACAATATTAGCGGTGGCTTATGCAAAAGGTGAAAAGAATAAATTCTATTTTAGAAGGGAAGAAAAATTGATTATTTTATTTTGCTAGCAATAGGAATTGTTGCCATCATAAGGGAACATTCATACAACATCAGTGGGCATGGCCAATATTCTGTTGGCTGGTTTCCTGGAACTCACAAAGAATATATATTTGAAACTTTTGAAAAGCTATGTACTCATTTGTGTCTGCATCTAATTTTTTTTTTTTTTTTTTTTAAACAAAGTTCCTTCTCAACAAGCACCAGAAATATGCTCCTTCTAGGAGAAATTCTCTGCTAGATCAGTTTCTAATTAATAAATCCTACCTAAGATATCTTTTAATCCAGAAATTAGCGCGAAATGCTATGGTTCTTAATTTTTTTATTTTTCAGAAGAAATTCGCAGAATCATGAACCTTTTTTCATAGTTATGACGAAAAAATTGCAGTAGTCTATTAAAAGAAATCCAACTTTAATAGTAATTTTTTTTTTTCCTTCTCATTGATGATCAATCGCTTTTTTGGTAGCCAGTCTAAACAATTTAGAAGCAATTCCACTATCAGAAAGTTAGATACAAATCATCAAATGGCTTTAGGTTGATGTCATCATTTGGACATAGCAATAGTATGCTCAAGTAAAAGCAACCAGAAAGAAAGCCTCCATATCAACTTAAGACCTCATTTATATAATAAAAGTACATCCTCAACCTTAAGTCGTGCCGCAATTGTTGGCACTCTGACAAAATTACAGTAATGAACAAATGTTCAGTTTGAAATACATGTCAGAATTACAAACTATACAAGCACTACACAGCAATCTAAACTGTGTTCACTTTTCGGAGCCAGACTGGAAAATGAAGACTGCTGTTAAAACCCCCACCAATGCTGTAACGGCCAAGGCAGCTGTAGGCAGGGGGCTTGTGAGCCCAAAATTCTGCACAATCAAAATGAAAACTTATCATTAATTGTAGTTGTTGAGAATGATATTCCCTTAGAAAAAAGACACTTTTATGAATGTAAGGAAATCCTTTGTGACTATGATGTTATTCTGTTTTCATGGCTGCTTCCAATTCAAAGTAGTACAAGGAAAGGAACACAAGGAACAATCTCATAGAAATCTCTATCTCTTTGAGAATTATGTGGCAAAATGAAAGTTGTCTTTGTCTATTAGTACATAAGGTGACTTTATATGAAGTACAACATTCCAAGGGATGGAACAGGGAGTGCTTATTCAGGTAAGATTTAAGTTTTCAAATCATCTAAAAGATATAATGAGCAGGTGACATGAGAGCCTCCCTGCTCCAAAATTTCCTAGACTGAAGAAAAGCTGGCGTCTGGGAATTTAACTAAAAAAATCTTTGAAACTGTAATGCATTTAACAGTTGGCGGCAACAAAGATCCGCATAAGCAATGCCATACCCCAACCAAAAGAGTTGAAATAGTTCATCAGAAGCTAGCTTTAGATCTGAAGGCATCTCCTTAAGAAGCACGGAGATAACAAAAGCTTAAAGACAAGAAAGAAGAAGCTCACTCTGTGAGGGACCACAATTTCAATGGATAGTCATTGTAACCCTATGACTTGGTGTATGTAGGAAGAACCAAGTCAAAGTGACAAGATTTCAACTGAGTTCGGCTCCAAGTCTCTCAAGTATTAAAAATGAACTCACAAATAATCTATAGATGCTACTTCTAATTTCTTATTTGAGGTTTGGTAAGTTTCCTACGGAATTAAATCGACACTTAAAGCAACATCAAGGATAAATTTTCAATATCTTTGATGCACTTGGTAAATCATCTTTGGTTTCAGAAGGTTGTTCAGTGTATGGAAACCAACACTACTTCCCATAAATATGAATGCAATTGAAAGTAAAAAGGCAATCTTGGGTGGGATGTAAAAACCTATAGCATGTGTTCATACCTCCAGAAGTCCCTTTCCCGTCGCTACCTCAACACTAATAGCCACAGCAAAGCCAACCATGGCAAGCCGGCCAAGCCATACATCCAAACCACCTTCCTTCGTGCTTTGCTCACACCTTACAGAAAGTGGCATTGATTTGCATACTGCCTTCCTTTGATGATATACAGTTCTAATGACTGAAAACAAATTCAAACATCAGCTCTTATCCCACAAAATAGAGCAAAAACCCAGTGAAATGAAACCTAACACTTCAGAAGATGAGCGGTCAAGGTGAGTAAGAAGTTAATGTGCCATTTATGCTCTTATGCATACAAGAACTTGCAAACTAGAAGCTTCTGTAAAAATTCTTATAGAGGGATTTTGCAGTCCTAATATCAACATACTTTCTTTCCACTAAATAATAATTACACACAACGCTTCTTTAAATGTTCATAAAACCCAATTGAGCTGCATTACCCTCATTCCAGAAATGAAATAAATTTTAAAGAAAACAACTTTTCCCATAGTTTTGGAAATCTTGCTACCCATGATAGTACAGGTTATGGTGGATTGCTAAACAGAAAGTCAAGGCAATTAGCAGAGAAGATAAAAGCTGTAAGAGTCAAAGGCTTACTGAGTGGAGAACCAGTAGCAAAGGCAGTCCCAATTCTAGGGGAATTGAAAAGGGGAAGCCGAGCAGGACTTGCTGCTGCTGAGCTAATACCACTTGCATCTGTTGCATATTTTAGACTTGCTCAAACATATTACATATGGAAATTTCAATATTACAATATTCAATTACAGAGAGAGAGGGTACCTCTGATGGAAAGGGAGAGAGAGGCAGAGATTTGAGCTACAGCCATTTTTCAGAGAGAGAGCTACAATTTTGGAGAGAGCAAAGGGGGAAGTGGTAGTTGAAGGAAACCAAACCATACAAATTTTAGGAGGGTAAGAGGACGCGTGTCACCCTGGGACATTACAATTACAAAGCTTTGGATAGAGTTTTGTGCCTGTCAACCTTTTATTTTCTTTTCCTTTTTCTTCTTCTGAAATTCCCTATACTCAAAACAATAGTATCTTTCTTTTTTTTTTATAAAAAAACTTATAGGATATTTGGAGTTATAATATTTTAGACTGCACTATGTGGTGGATGGCAGCTCTCATGAGGAAATCAGGAGGAGTTTAACTGAAAATTATATTTTGACAAGTCAGAATTATAAAACAGAGCAACCAAGTTGTAATTTAAACGATTAAGAGCAATTACTATCCGATGTGGCCAATCCGCTCCTCCAATACCACTCCTATAAAAAAGAGAGATGAATATTGAATGGAATTAAAAAGATGAAAAATGCGATAAGTATTTTTATATGAAAAATTATTAATAGCTGATTGGAGAGGTTTTGCAGAGACGACGAGGATCGAGTAGGGCCAAACTTTCTCAAGTTTCCGATAATAATATTTCATCAGCGGAACAAACCCAACAAGAAACATTACTTCCACTCCCATTTCAACTACTTCCACATATCTGTAAATACTTTTCAAATTCCATGCAACTTGCCAAACATTACATAACAAAGAAGCTCTGCAGTTTACACTGATCCAAACCCAGTACTCTCATCGTCTTCTTCTTCTCTTCAACCCTACCTAGCTCCAATGGCTTCCCTCTCAATTGGGGTCCGCTTGCCTCCATCCTACCACCATTTGAAGAAACGCTCACTGCCCTTTCTTTCTCAGACCCAAAGCTTATCTCCTTCTCAGCCTTGCTTTGGCTCATCTTTGCGTGGAATTCGAGGCTCAAGATTGCCGAGGAATGGTATACTGGCCAGAGCTGAAGACAAAGCTAGAGGTTCGAATCCTTCTTCTTCGTCGGCTCAGCAGCAGCAAGTTCAGCCCAGCTCTGAGAAAGAGTTTCAGGTTCTTCTTTGACAAAAGCTTCCTTTTTTAACAGTACCCAGTTGTTAGTTGTACAAGTTTTCATATCTGATTGATTAAATGTTGCGAAGTTGGGTCCAAAATTCAATATACTCGGCTAAATTTGTGAAATTTAGTAACTTTGATTAAATTGTTGAGATTTGGAGTCTCCTTTAGCGATAAAGTTTTATTAATGCCTTGACATTAGTATTAGAAATGTATCAGCTGCCCCTGCACATAATTTTATTTATTAGTTCATGGGAATGGAATTACCTAATAGATAATCTATTAGTTGCTGGTTTCCATAGTGAACTAAATTCGCTGAACCTTTCAAACGACTCTATCAAATAAAGTTTTTATGTTTCAATTAGTGTGGCATCTTGCCATTGTTTGTTGCTGGTATTCACAATTTATGGATCACCTTTAGCATATTATCAGGATTTGTCCCCAAGTTCTGGATCATGTGATCCTTTATGTTCATTGGACGAAACGAGCTCACATGATTTTGAGGCCAATTACCGGCCAAAGACTGATTTGCTGAAAGCTATTGCAGTACTTGCAGCAGCTGCAACAGGGGCAGTAGCAATTAACCATTCCTGGGTTGCTGCCAATCAGGTACATCCTTATTTTGCAGCCTGATCCTTTTTTTTGTGCCTTTCCCATGATTCCTTAAGTTATTTTACTGCAGAAAATTGCACACCTTTAAAAAGGATGTTTTATTTCAACATTAAGTTGATATGACCAACTCGTGATATAGGATGTTGCCATGGCATTGCTGTTTGGAATAGGATATGTGGGCATCATCTTTGAAGAATCTCTGGCCTTCAACAAAAGTGGAGTAGGTTTGTTAATGGCTGTGAGCTTGTGGGTGGTGAGAAGTATTGGGGTAAGATTTATATTTTGCCACCTAGTTTTGCAATATCTTGTACACAGTTTCTCCTAGAATTAATGTTGATATTCTGTAGGCTCCTTCAACTGATATAGCTGTTTCAGAGTTACAACATGCATCTGCTGAAGTCAGTGAAATTGTATTTTTCTTGCTTGGTGCAATGACAATTGTAGAGATCGTTGATTCTCATCAAGGATTTAAGCTGGTTACTGACAATATAACCACTCGAAAGCCGAGGACGCTCCTTTGGGTGGTGAGTTCTTTGCTTCTGCTGTCATGTTGATGTATGTTAATCCTTTCTACTGAGCATTTGGTATGTTCGACTTATTCTATCAGACTAATGCTTGACTCTGCAGGTGGGTATTGTGACTTTTTGCCTTAGTTCAGTTCTTGACAACCTGACATCTACCATTGTCATGGTTTCTTTACTGAGAAAACTAGTTCCTCCCTCCGAATTTCGCAAGTATGTTCTGACCATCTACTATCTATCTCTTCTATGTGAGGTTCTTTTCGAAGATTGCCTGATATTGGTTTCAGCAGATATCATCCAATGTAATGTTACTTGTGTATGTGAGGCAACTGTGCTTTTTTCTTTTAATAGTTTCAACTTTTAAAAGTTACTCTTTCTTGTTAATGTCTTGGAATAGTTCTAGGTAAGAATGTGCAACTGTGTTTCAAGGTCATATTAAGGTGAATTTGTCTGAAATTTTTCATTGAATGAAGACATTGCTTCTCCGGTTTCTCAAGAAACAAAAGGGAAGATGAGATCTTGCATATTACTAGTTGGGAAACAGTTGCAATATTTCTATGCCAGTTGGGAAACTACCCCATATATTGCCCTGCCTGCAATATTGCCACTTATTATTATTCCAGCCCGGGAATATTATCATCCTCCTCATTCTAAAAATGATCAGTTGTCTGTTGCATCTTTAACACCTTGTGGATAACCACTTGAGAAATCGTATGTCTTCTAAGTGAGGCTTATACCTCTTTGTGCAGGCATAACTTATGAAATCAATTAGAAATTTGATAATCACTACAACTGTGTTTGTTCCAGATTATTTTATAAAGATTCTCTTTAAACAGCAACTTGGACATGCACGTTGAGATTGAATTTTTGGTACTCATTCCTGGATACCCTTTAATGGCATTGATTGATTTTCATATTCTTTCTTAGAAATGGCATCTCTTAAGCACCAGTTTAGCATGTTCATATCTTTTTTTTTTGTCATAATTTTTAGCATGTTCATAGTTCATACCTCAATGGGTCATTTATGAAGTTATATTGATGCAATAATGGACCCCAAATTGATGCATGACTTTTCACTTCGTTTACAGAATTGTATTTTGTTGTCAGGATTTTAGGAGCTGTTGTTGTCATAGCAGCAAATGCTGGTGGTGCATGGACTCCTATTGGTGATGTTACCACTACCATGCTGTGGATACATGGTCAGATATCCACATTGGAAACAATGAAGGTCTTTTTCCTCATTCTGAGAAGCTTATTCATATATCAAATTTCTTCTCTTATTTATTTATGAGTACTGCTATTTGTACCACATTTACTGACCACCTCTCTAATACAGGAGGGTCCCACATACATTAGTGGGGCCCACTTCTATTAGAGAGGTGGTCAGCAAAGTGGTCAATAAATGTGGTACAAATAGTATTATTCTTTATTGATTTCATTTATTTTCACGTTGTCGCATTATCTATTGCTAGGGATTTATGCTTGATGCCTGTTGATGTGTTGTCTAATATAAAAGTGGAGATTGTACACAAGCAATCATGGAATTGTCTAGGAACTTGGTTTATGCTGCATGTTAGTTCTATGCCGAACTTGGAAAGTTGAACTGCTAGTTAGTTACAACAAGATGATAGCTCTATTGGTTTTTGGATTTGGCTTACCAAATGTTGAGGATGACAATACATAATTGATTTTTTTATTATAGTGTTATAAAATTTTGTGGACCTGATTGATTTAGCAGTTATGTAATCAATTAGAGGTGGATATAAGCATAACCCCTGTTTTATGTGGCAAACCACTTGAAATTGACAATTCCATTTAGAGTTTCTGGTCCTATGTGCCAAGTTTTTTGTTCAGATAAATGTTATTTTGTCTACATAAAAATATCATCCTTAAAGAATTATTTTATCAATATTCTGACATAAAATGAACACATTTTCTTGCTTACAGACCTTGTTTATACCTTCAGCCGTTTCTCTTGCTGTTCCGCTGGCACTCATGTCCCTGACTAGGTACTTCTTTTGTGTTGTCAGACCAAAGACGGGGAACTGAGATATGAAAGTTAGTAACTTAGAATTACTTAATGGATAATAGAGGAATGATGTGAGTTTTTCTTCCATTCAGTGAAGTAAGTGGGAAAGCGCCGGACACGTCCAATGTTATGGCATCTGAACAGATGGCTCCTCGGGGAAAGCTTGTTTTCTCTGTAGGCATTGGAGCTTTGGTTTTTGTTCCAGTGTTCAAGGCCCTAACTGGTTTGCCTCCTTACATGGGTATTCTGCTGGGACTTGGAGTCCTTTGGGTTCTGACTGATGCTATACATTATGGTGAATCAGAAAGACAAAAGTTAAAGGTACCACAGGCTTTGTCACGAATTGACACTCAAGGAGCACTTTTCTTCCTTGGCATCCTGTTGTCTGTTAGCAGGTGAATAGACAAATGCTGTAGTCAACTTCTTTTTCGTGCAATTGCATCATATAATTAAGCAGTCAAGAAGTTTCAAGTCAATCATATATATTGCACGGCTTGGCTTTTTATGTACAGAATATGCAAAGGTTGTCCCCTGCTTCTTTTAAAAAGTGGCTTCATGAGTTTCACTTTCTGAACTTAACTTTCTTCTATTCTAGCCTGGAGGCAGCTGGAATTCTTCGGGAGTTAGCAAATTACCTGGATGCTCACATCCCCAATGTTGAACTGATTGCAAGTTCAATAGGAGTTGTATCGGCAATTATAGACAATGTTCCACTGGTTGCTGCAACTATGGGGATGTACGATCTAACTTCCTTTCCAAAGGATTCTGAGTTTTGGCAACTGATTGCATATTGTGCTGGTACTGGTGGATCCATGCTAGTTATTGGTTCTGCAGCTGGAGTTGCTTTTATGGGGATGGAAAAGGTGGACTTCTTTTGGTACTTGCGGAAGGTATTAATCAACTGGTGTAGAATATCGTCTTCGAAAACATATTTGAAGTTTCATTTCCCTATTTGGTGTTGGTAAAAAAAAAATCATTGTCCGCTGTGCAGGTGAGCGGTTTCGCTTTTGCCGGTTATGCTGCCGGTATTGCTGCCTATTTAGCAGTTCAAAACCTCCACATCTCCCTACCAACAACTGTAGCTCAGGTTCCTTTCCTTTCTGGTTCTTGAGTCGAGGCTTCCACGCAAGTTTTATTTTTGGTCAGATACTTCCACATGACTTTTTATCCACATTAGATTACTAAAGATTGTGCATGGTGAATGGGCCGTAGAACGATGATTCTCTCTCACATACACCATAAGGAAATAATATTCATGTTATGGAGAAAATTTTCAGTGTTCTGATGAGTTCAACGAGCAATGAAAAAGTGCTTTTCACCCGATACCTATTATGCGTAGGAACAACCTTTTCATCCGACACCTATATGCATAGGAACAATTTGGTATTAATTTTTGGCATCAATCTAAACTTTCCAATGGAAATTTCTACAGTCAAACACTGAAATTATTAATTGCTAGAAATTTAAACTATAGAAATCCAAATTCTGTCATTTAATTCCCTCATCCAAAACAGAAGGTAAAAGCCTAATGATTTCCAGCAGGAACAAAAAGGACTGCATTCTCTCAAAGCTGCCATGAAAGCAATTTGTAATAATTACCAAAGCAAATTAAAAGCATTGCAAGGAATTTGGCACGCAATATCAACATGGTGATTCATCAAAACATGAGAAAATTGAAATTTGGGGGCAATAATAACTCAAAGTACATCCATAGCATCGCAAACTGATTTATTCTTCATTCTCACCCTAAATCTACCAGAAACCCAAAGGATTTTCAAAATCGGGCAGGCAAGATAAAGCCATGCCCCCTTAAAAAGAGATAAAAGCATAAGGATACAAAAAGGCACAGATGAATATAATGCAACACTACAACTTGAGGAAAACAAACTCTTCAATGGCTGGAACATCTCCAATCCTTTTCAAAGCTGGCTTGCTGGGTTGGTCATCCACCCCAATTGCCATCACAGCCTGCTTTCTTGGCGCAATCCTTCCAACGCTCATGAAACTGACATTCACATTCTCCTCTCCTAAAATGCTTCCAACTGTTCCGATCATACCCGGCTGATCAACCTGTCTGCAGAGTATTATGCTACCTTCCAAACTCACATCAACTTCGAAGGATCCAACCTTCGTCAAGTGAGGAACCCCATCCTTAACCCGACCCTCCACTGTAATCTCTCCACTCTCTGATATGGCACTGGCAAATTTGGATTCCACGTTGGCAATCTGAACTTGGATTGAATCGAGTGGGCTCTCGGGTGAACCATCGAGAACGGTTCGCTCTTCTGTTATTCTTAGTCCTCTCTGTTTAGCAGTGAAATCAGCATTTACCAGGTTCACGAAAACGTCGGAAATGGGCTCAATGAGACCCTTAGTAATCATGGCTCGAAGCAGCCTAGTGTCAAGGTCATCAGGAGCCCTAGCTGAGGCATATGAAACTTTGACAGTTTTCACACCACTGCCTCCAGCCACTAGTTGGACTGCCAGTCTCCCAAGTTTCTCAGCAAGTACAACATATGGCTTCAGTTCTGTCAACACCTGCAATCAAGAATACCAAAAGAAATTGTAAATCGCTGCAACAGCTTGAAAATATTTACGTAAACGTTAAGTCTGTACATAATTTGTAAGAATAGAACCCACACCCCTTCTTTACCAAACACTACCACATTACAAAGATTTTAGATTTGGAAATTGAAACTTGAAAATTTCAAAAACTCGACTACTCAGACACTTCTTAGAACCCTGATATGACTGCATAAAACAAACTATAAAGTTTTATAACATCTACAAACAAGCCAGTAAGAACGAAAGATACAAGTATATATTGGGCAATTGTAATCATACCTCAGCAGGAACCATTGGTGCATTGACTGCAGTGGCAGCAAGCTCCCCTTTCAAGGCTCCAACGACAGCTTCAGCAATTTCAACGGCCACACCTTCCTGCACATAAATTCCAAAGATCATAAGATACCCAGGTGAGGAGAAAAATTAGGCATTAAGAGACAGATGCAAAACAGCAAAACCCACCTGTGCCTCCATGGTACTGGCACCAAGGTGAGGAGTTGCAGTAACTCTCTCATGCAACACCAACGTGTTGCCTTGTGGTGGTGGCTCCACAGTGAACACATCAAGAGCAGCCTAGAGGTCAAAAAACAAAAACAAAAACAGAACAAAACATTAAATTTCCTGCTAAGTATTAAAATGCATATGAATATTGAATATGAAAAGGGTAAGAACCAACCTGAGCAACAATTCCACCGTCGAGTGCCCTGACGAGTGCATCTTCGTCAATAACTCCCCCACGCGCAACGTTCACGATTCTAACTCCCTTCTTCATCTTCGCAAAAGTCTCGTCGTTGAGAACCTTTGAAGTGGCGGGAGTGAGAGGCATGTGCAAGGATATGAAATCAGCAGATGCCAAAGCCTCATCAAAGCTCACAAGCTCCACACCAATGGCGCGAGCACGATCCGCGGGTGCATATGGGTCGTGCGCAATCACATGCATGCCGAGCCCCTTGGCACGCCGAGCCACTTCAGATCCAACTTTCCCAAATCCCATCACAGCCAAGGTCTTCCCAACAAGAGAAACACCAACATACTTGTTCCGCTGCCACTTCCCTGACAACGCACCAAAATTGATAAAAATGTTCGACGAAATGCCCCAACGAACATTTCTTAAAACAGAGAAAAGATTACAGTAATAGAATCACTCACCGGCTTTCACAGACGCGTCAGCCTGAGCGACGTTGCGAGCCATGGCGGTCAAGAGAGCAATCCCGTGCTCGGCGGCGGCGACGGTGTTAGCCGTCGGCGCATTCACCACCAAGCATCCAAACTCAGTCGCCGCCCCCAGATCCACGTTGTCGATGCCGACGCCGGCCCTACCGACGACCTTCAACCTGCCGCCGGAAGACTCGAACACCTCGCGGCTGACCTTGGTCCCGCTCCGCACGATCAACGCGTCACAAAGCGAGATCTTGGTGCAGAGCTCTTCGGGGCTGAGGTTGTAGGAGCAGTCGACATTGGCGAATTCCTTGAGGAGGTCGAGCCCGGCCTCGCCGAGCTTCTCGGCGACTAGAACGGTGGGCTTGGCGTCGAGCCCGGCAGCGGAGAGCACCACCACGAGCCGCGGTGCGGCCCGGCGGCGCGAGGAGAGAGAGACGGGGAAAACGGAGGACAGAGTAGGCTTGGAGGAGAGAGAGAGGGTGGGGTTTCGGAGAAATGGGGTGCGTAGGGCGTGGGGTGCTGACGTGGCCATTGTGTTGGTGACGCTGGCGTTGATTTTAGCGGTGAAGAGTGGGTGTGTGGGCGTGTTAGTGGGTTTTGAATATATAGTTGGGTGGGGTGGGTGGGTTTGGTGAGAAGGAAAGTGGGGAGAGAGATTGTGTGAGGTCAGCCCTCAGACTCAGGTAGAAATGTTGGAGACAGGCGGGAGTTTCACGCGCTGGTCTTGCGGGGGAGGGAAAATAGGGAAAAGGTGGGAGGAGCGAGAGTGGAGGAGAAAGAGAGAGTGTGTGTTTTGGGGTTCTGGACTTTTCTCCAGCAAGTTTAGTTTTTGGTAAAACACCAACCCCCCCAAGCCACATCACTATTTCCTGTTCTGTCCTTTTCTTGCCTTTTATCCAATAACTGCTTTTCTATATATTTGGTAGAAAATAAAAACCATTCAGAATTTCCGTTGATGAAACTTAAAATACTCAATAGGGTATTAAAGTAATTTGATAATTAAAATTATATTTAATAAAGTTAACTGTCATTTTTTTAGTTTGTTTATAAAAATTAAATGGTGTAAGAATTAATCTATATCATCTTGGAATTCCATTATTTAATTGAAAATTCAAATGAATTATTATGTTTATCTTATAGGTTAACAACAGATTTGATTAAACAAACTAGCTCTTGATACATTGTATATTCTTTTAAATGTTGAAAAAGAATTCAAGTTCAAATCATCCCTTACTAGCCCTGGATACATGTACCTACCAACTTTTAATACATGGTATATTTTTCTCAACGTTAAAAAAAGATTCTAAATTCAAATCTCTCGTTACCAAAAAAGGAAAACAAAGAACAAAAAACCTATAGATTGGTAAATGCAAGTTGTCTTACACTATTTTGAGAAAACCCTCACCTTGTCCTCATCCATCCCCTCTCCCACGCATAGCAAATGATATTTCCCCTTCTTCCTCTCATCAAAGCAGATCCAGCGTGAGATCTCATCGAGTATCAAAGACAGAGTGCGTGGGCGGGGACCACGTACCATATGTTAAGTGATTTTGTGTTTTTGGGGGGTTGGTGTTGGAATAAAAATTCGTTTTCGCTTCGATTAAAAGAAATCATTGTACGGCTCCCCAACCTGATAAGACTGTTTTGAACATTTGTTAATACTGTATATCTTGTTCTGCAGATGAAAAAAGCAAGTTGAACTTAGGTACCTTTAAAGCTTTGGGAAGGTGGCTGCTGCATTGCATTTTGTGTCTTAAATAAATAAAATGGCAAAAGTAAAATAGCTTTAGGAATTTAAAAGGTGATAAGACAGTTACAAATTACTTCACTCATAACAGCTTACAGGAAAATGAAAAACATAAGAGGATTTATAAAGTCATTGCATTTGGTGTTGTAAGAAGATTATATGGGATTCATAAAGTCATTGTATCCGGTGTTGTAAGAAGATTATAAGAGAGATAAAAACTCTCTACCAGTTTGGGAGTTGGAGATCATAAACACCTAAAACATCTATAAATGGAAAGCAAATCCCGCTCAACTTTCATCAGGACACATGGTCACAACGTTTCTTTAACACTCCTAAACTCAAAAGCACTTATTAATAGTGGATCCACAAAATCAACAATTCCACCCCTCAACATGGATATCTGATAGAGATCCACCTCATTAACCCCAAAACTGCAAGGCCCCCACAATATAGGCTAAAAAGATAGATCTACAAAGATGAAGACCACATAACAACTAGGTATGAGACAAACCTTGCAAAACACAAGGGAGACAAAAATCTAGCACGAAATCATCTAGGAAGAAAAGCCATCCACAGGTACAAGGGATATAACCTAGTTTATTCATATGATGGGATAATTCTACTAGGAAGAAATCGAGAAAAACATAAAAGTACCGATGAGTCATAAAAACACTTATAAGAGCATTTTCATGAGAGTCTTCAAATTTTAGCCAAATTCTAGCTAAAATAGTTAGAAAGCTATTATAACAAGCTACTTAAAAGGTGTTTCTTCCAACAATGTTATCTATTTTGGCTAATTTAAAATATTTTATTATTATTTTCTCTTTTTCTTTCTCCCTCCCTTTTTCTCTCTCCTACTCACTACATGTAGAGAGTCAAACATTGATTCTCCAAAATAGAGAGCCAAGTAGGGAGTATGCTGGAGGAGGATTTTCCTTCTTTTTAACCAAAGTAACTAGAGATGAGATGATAAAGAGTATGTTGGAGATGCTCTAAGCATGTGTGCGCTTTTTAAAATAATGTCACGAATTCATTTATATTTAAAACCATTTTCTATGTAAACTTAATGAATGGGATCAAACCTTCAAATTCAAAGACAACGACCTTATGAAGTTATCATTTTGAAGTTCACTTAAGGGGATGAAAGTGACGATGATAATGTTGTTAATTCAATGATTAAACAGACTGCAGTGTAATCAACACAAAGATGGGACCCATCAACAAAGATCTAATGGTTGAGTATCAGGCCTGATAGGCTCAGTGGACCAAAAGCCCAAAAGCTGCATTCAACCCACTAGCAGGCCTCAACCCCAGTGGGTCAATAACACCGACAGTCGTTGAACTTAAGACGTGCTGATATTTAGTTGTAGCACAAAGCCAACAAGTTAAAGAAGACCGACAAACAAACAAACACAACATGTTTACTTTTAAAGGGCAGGATGAGCATTCGCTACTGATGATACAAAGTGTTTGATGTAAGCATCAGCCAACATGTGACCCAATTGAACCTGGGCCTTGGTGGTCAGGTGCAGATGATCATCTTTGAGCTCCAACCCCTTTGCATCCACACAAACCACATTTGGAACATTCATTCCCAATTGGGCCTCCCTCACTTTCTCTATATACTTCGCATCCCCAGACCCAATAGCCACCTGTAAACAAAAAATTTTAAATATCAAACTCTACAAATGCAAAAATAATAATAATAACTGTTAATGACCCACTATAAGAACCTTTTATTGCACCATTCATGATCCAAAATTACTACAAATTAATCTAATCTATAACACATATGTTCTGTTCATATAATAATATCCAAATAATAATATATTTTAAGTGTCAGTATTCATTGAAAAATGAAATTGGCAAAATATTATTAAAATTTCAAACCATGCCTCCAAAATCATCAGCATTTTACAATAACTGACGAAATACCCAAAATGCATATCAAATAAGTGAAGAACTCCTAACCTGGATAATAGGAAGCGAAGGCAAGCCAAGATCCTCGCGCACATTCTCAATGAGCTTCACCATGTTCCCGTGGTACGCATCAGCATCATGCTGCGTCGACGTGTCACTCTCCCCTTGGTACCACAACAATCCTTTCATCTCACCCCCACCCTTCACGCTCGCTCTCGCCCTCTTCACCATACTCTCGTACAAGTGCTCTCCACGCGCCCACTCCTTGATCGCCGTCCCGCCCACCGCGCACGGCACGAGCCCCACCACCCCCACGCGCTCCCTCACCCCGTTCGCGAACGCCATCCCCGGCCCCACGCCGCAGACCTTGGCATCGATGTCGGCGTGAAGCGGCTCGTGCGCGGGCTCCCACTGGAGATGCGCGCTGAGGCGATGGATGGATGGATGGGGGCCGCACTCGTTCGGAACGACGCGGTCCCAGTGCTGGTGGTGATGGTGGTCTCTGAAAACGCCACCGCGGCCGGCCATATTGCTCTGGCCCGATAAGATGAAGATCTGTTTGGGTTGGAGCGATTGAGATTCCATTTTGGGTGGGTGGGCGCGGGTGTTTGGTTGCGGGGATATGGGGTTGTTGTTTTTTATCTTGTTTGGTTTAAATGGGGTACAAGCATCGCTGATTAAAGGACTGGGAGACCCGGTGTGAGTGGGCCCAGTGTTGCCGATAGGCCGCGTAATTACCCAGCGAGCGAGACGGCGTCGTTTCCGCCTCCTATTGTTGGCGAGTTCTTCCTCCCTCGCTTCTAGTAGCAATATTGGGAAGACAAACAACATAAAATCATCAGAATCAGAATCAGAAGAAGAAAAATCCTCCATATCTCAATTGTTTTTCTTTTGGAAAATCGTATGGTGAAATGGAGAGGATTTAACTTATTTATAAATTGATTTTGAAAATTAATATTGATTTAGTTTTGGTGGGAAAGTACGGCTTAAATTTTTTATTTGGTGGCAAAATGAATCAGACTGAAATTGACAAACTACCATGTCTGTCTGTCTCTCTCTCTCTCTCTATGGAAAATCAGGGCATGGCCTTGCCTATGCAGTTCACAAGGGTTGGCAACATCAGAATCATATAGAATTAGAAACAACATGCATAAGGGTGATTTCTATGCACACTCGTAAATTCCCAGAATTGCCTTTGGAGCCAAGTGTCCAGAGACAGCTTCAAAATAGGATCGATTTAAAGGGCAGGATGGGAATTAGCTTTTGATGAACTAAAATGTTGGAGCATTTGACCCAACTGGACCTGAGCCTTGGCGGTCAGATGTAGACGATCATCTTCGAGCTCCAATCCCTTTGCACCCACACACACAAAGTTTGGGAGCTCCGTTCCTAATTACCCCTCGTCATTCCCATTCCCACTACCCACCTGTCAAAAACCATCGCAGAAATTAGTAAATACCTAAAATGCCCAGCGATTCCGTGGCTGGGGGTTGTTTGGTTGCGGGGATAGAGACTTCTTCTTTTTCCTGTTCTTGTTCTTTGCCTTGAATGAGGTACCGGCGTCGCTGATTACGCATGAGTCGTATCCGGTGCCCGTGGGCCCAACGGTGGCGAGGGGCCGCCGATTGCGACGGCGTCGTTTCCGGGCACTTCTCTTGTTGGCGTCGTGACAAGCTTTTAAGAGTGTCACGTGTGCGATCACCGCCTTTGTAACGTTTGCGTGCCAGATATCATCAGAATCGGAGTCGAACATAAGCATTTGCAACGATTTTCGACGATCCATGGAGTTCAAAAGAAAATGGGATTTGAGTTGAGCAGAGAGAAAGAGGATAATAATCTCGTCTATAAATTGATCTTGGAAAATATCACTTAAGTTTTGCTTTTTGGCGGGAAAAATATACGGTTGAATTGAAATGTTTTCTTTTTTGGTGGGGAATTTGATTTTGTGGCGCAAAAATTAAACCTGGGTTGGGCTGGTCTAAGTGAAAGTTGTATGGACTACAATTATTGGGCTTTAGCTCATATTTTGCCCAAATGTGACTTTTTTTTTTAATTTTAAAAAAGCGATAATGAAAGAGAGGGATTGGAACATATGACCTTACGGGTAGGGATAATTGCACTAAACAGAGCAAATTTCTCTTGTTAGACAAATACAGGTTGCTAAATTGTGAAACTTAATCCATACATTGATAAAAGAGTCGATTAATATGTCGTTCAGATTCACAGCCTAGAAACAAAAGTCGGACAAAATAACATAATTGCAATTGCCCTCCATGCCAATTGCCACCAACACAATATTATTACAATTCATATATCAATTCTCACTAATCCGCAAAACATGCATACATACAACGGCTTTCTCCCATAAAGTTATTAAGCTATATCAACATTTATGCTTTTTATGCAACATTCAAGTCAACAAAACAAGAAAAAGAAAATGATTTAACACAACAAAGCAACTTTAGTGGGACCTCAATACATCATTAGTTTGAAGAAGTGGAAGGGGGACTAGTACTTTTGTCCAAGATTTGGAGGGCTTCTTTCATGGTCGGTCTCTTTTGTGGAGCAAAACTAGCACAATTAAACCCTAATTTCAAACAAGCCAGCAAGGCATCTTCCCTGCAATCCACCTCAGTCCTAATCGCCACGTCAACCATGATTAAAGCCCGAATTTTCTCTTCAGTCAACGAACCGGGGGTCCATTGTGCCCCTAATTCTCGTTCCGAAAGTATCCTTCCTGTGAGAAGCTCAAGCAAGACTATACCAAAAGAGTACACATCCCACTTAGGGTTTGGCTTCAAGTTCTTTAGACATTCTGGCGCTTGATAAGGCGACGATGCACCACCGGAGGATGACATAGCAGCGGCAGGGCTGCCACCAATTGGGAGCACATCATGCATACCTTCTCGAGTGGCTGTTGATTTTAGGCTATCAAAGTAACCCCTGGAAGAACCGCTGGCTTTGTGACTACCCAGGTTTCCTAATACCAGCTTATCAAGGCCAAAATCACTAATTATGGGCTCCATATCAGAATTCAAAAGAATGTTGCTTGGTTTGATATTCCCGTGCACATGTTTCTTCTCATGGATGTAAGCCAGCCCCCTAGCAACCCCACTTGCTATCTTCAGCCGAGTTTCAAGAGGTAGATGACATGGTGACGACCCTGCTCTTCCTACAAAATTCCAAACATATTTGAGATAGATGACACTAATGTAACAAATGTACGAGGCAGTATGTTCCTAAACATTTATGTCCCGAAGTACGAGCACGAATACAACCCTGGACCACAGATACGAGAAATTTTTCGGTGTGACCGTAAAAGATGTGATTAGTAGTTTCGTTAGAGTTAACTACTATGTTTATTAAGAATCAAACAAAACAAATAATGCAAACGAGTAGGCCCAAGTTTGTATTAACTTTTTCCAAGCAAGCATCGCTATATCCTGCAGACACAGAGAACTTGTCAACTCAACCGATGCGGTGCAGGGATTCTCTGGATTCCAATCCAATAGTTTTCGACTATTTGGACCAGAAAAAAGATTTCCATGTATGATGTATCTTTTATCATGGTTCACGGGCAGTTATGAATCTTCTCACTAATTTGGCACTTATGAATCATTAACAGATGTCAGAGTGTATGGTAATCAAAGAAATAAAACTAATGTCATGGGCTGATACAAAGCTTTTATTTTAATCAAAGGTCAGGTGAAAAAGCTGGAGAATGGGCCATTGGGTTTACAAAACAGATTATCAAATTTATGAAAAAAAAAACAGAATGCAAAACAAGACCTCTGAATTCCAGACACCCAAGAAATAAATAATGAAAGAATCATGACAATGCATTTATAAAGAAACAAAATTGTTTTTAAAATAAATAAATAAAGTTGTTGTGTTAGTTTTTAATTAAATTTGGAAGACAACTTGCATGATTGAACTGGAAGTACAAAAAAAATACTGCTATAATAATTGGTAGTTCACAATTCCATATAAACTGTGTGAAACTAAACTTGTTCAAAAGAATAATAATTGGTGTAAAAAAAATTAGATGAAAGTATGATTCTAGTTAGTTCTAATTAAAAACACAAGGATGAGAAACAGCGCAATGTAGCACAAAACACATAATTTCACTAACGTACGCCAAAAAACAGAGAGAGAGAGAGAGAGAGAGAGAGAGAGAGAGAGAGAGAGAGAGAGAGAGCTTACTGTTAGTGGTGCTGGCAAGGCTGCCATTGGAGACATAGTCATAGATCACAAGCTTCTCATCGTCTCCCCAGTAAAACCCACGAACCCTAACCAAATTGGGGTGTTTGAGCTTGGCAATGGCCCTCACTTGGCTCTCAAAATCTCTCATCTTCACCACCCCACTCTCTCCAATTCTCCTCACAGCAAGCTCAGTCTTGTCTTCAAGCACGGCCTTGTACACAATGCTTGGGCCACTGGCTCCCAGTACATAAGCTGATGCTTTGAGCAATGTCTCAAGCTCAAGCTCTGCTTGATCCCCATCTATGGTTACCAAGACACCTCCTTTCTGAGACTGCTCCCCTTTTTGACTCTGCACACCACCACCCACTTGCCCATTTTTGTCATCTTGGTCACTGTCTGAGCTTGTTGATGTCTCTTCCCCTTTGATTGTCATGCATGAGCATGCAACAGATTTTACTGCATTTGGGCAAAAGTATTAGATACAGATTACAGAATATAGATATCAAGAGAAATTATATGGAAAATTTTGACTGAAATAAACTAAATTGCAAACCTTTCTGATCAATTTCTTCTTTTGAGAAGATTTCTGGTTTCTTTTCTAGCTCTGTGGCACTGCTGCTTGTTGTGTTGAGAAGTTTTCTCTTCCTGACTTGGTAGACATAGAGAATGACCAACCCAAGGATGGCTATTCCGGCCAAGTCTCCGACAGCAATGGCGGCGATGGTGCTGGGTTTGAGGCCACTCTGTGGCTGGTTCTGAGTACCATTTGGTCCACCAGGTGTGTTTGATACTGGGGTTGTGTCAAATGTTCTTGGAATGGCTGCAATGGCTGGAGAAGAAGAAGTGGTGTTGGGTGGTGTGGAGAGAGTAGAAGGAATTGCACAAAGGCTCTTCAATGGTTTGCCACAAAGTTCACTGTTTCCTGCAAACAGCTCTGTTTTCTGGTTGAGCAGAGCTTGTGAGTCTGGAATTGGTCCACTCAAATTGTTGAAGGAGAGATCAATGGTCGAGTTCTCTGAAACCCTCTTTACAAAATCAACTGGTATTTTTCCTGAGATTTTGTTGTAGGAGAGGTTCAAATAGCGCAAGTTGTCTCCACCAAAATCCAAAGGTAGAGTCCCATTGAGCAGATTTGAAGACAGATCTAAAACCTCAACTGAATTGAACCCAGTTGGGAGATTACCCGAAAAGTAATTACTTCTCAGAGAGACAACAGTGAGGTTTTGCAAAGAAGTGAGATTTTCAGGGACTTTGCCAGCCAAAGCATTATCAGAAACATTGAGAAACTGGAGGCTTTTGAGACCTGAAACCAACTCATCAGGCAAGTCACCAGAGATGACATTGTTAGAGAGAGAAAGCACCTGAAGCTCTGAGGCATTGAAGAGGGTCAAAGGCAGGGACCCATTGAAGAAATTGTTGGAAAGATCAAGGCTGTGAAGGTGTTCGATCGAACCCAATTCTGATGCAATCGAACCCAGAAGCTGGCTGTTGGGGAGGACCAAGCTGGTGACTCTGAACATGTCTGGTGTTCCTGGGTTTCCCATTTGTGTGCATGTCACTCCATTCCAAGAGCATGGCGTTTCATCATTGTAGTTCCAGCTTTCAAGGACAGAGAGAGGGTCGCTGAGGATTGAGTATTTGAACGAAAGCAAGAGAACCCCATCTGAGTTTAGAGCCAAAGCTGAGCTAAGTAGCAGAACAAAAATGGAAGTGACCCTCCAACAGAACTGGAGTTTTTGGGCGCTGGAGCTCATGATTGCTTGAACTTGTTGCTGACGCTGAGCATGTTGGGGTTTACAAGTTCATGGTAGAAAAAGAGTCTCTGTCTGTGCCTCTGAGAGAGAGGGAGATGGTGACCAACTACAGTTTGTTGTTTTGGTCACCAAACCAAATCTAAAGCTGAAGCAAACTTGGTTTAAGTTTGCTAAAAGGAACTAGGAAGAGATCAAAAAGGCAAAGTTTTGGTATGTGAATAATAAAGTTGGTGTGAATTCAGTAGAGAGGGAGGGAGGGAGGGAGAGCAAAAGAGATGGTGTAAAATATTTGCAGTTGATGAAAATGAATGGAACTTAACCCAACAAGGGAATGACAATAAAATTATGGCTCTGGTAGGTACTGGCTATCTTCTGCAAACTCTCAGTAAGACTTTATGTAAACTCTGGTGTTTCTTTGGACATAATTGGAAATGGAAAAGCTGTGAGGAATCTTGTTTCTGATATTGGACATAGGACAACCAAGTGAGTTGGAGCCCATAACGTGTTCTTCAGAGAAGGGGTTAAAATCTGCCGTCCTGTTTGAGGCTTCACATGGAAATTTGATCCATTTGTACTGGCTTCCACTTTTTTTTAACTGTGGGAACACTGGTTTTGGGAGGATTTTATTTTTCTTTTCTTGACCCTTTCTTTTTTGTCTGCTTCTCTTCTTTTTCAGTTCGCAGTATTGACTACTCCTTACATATGTATTTTTTTATAAAGCAAAAAAAATAAACTTATTGCATATATGAAAACATATATTTTTTGCTAATTGCATAGTTTCAGTTGAGCTCCTTTTAGTCATTGGGTTTTCTCTTTTTCTTTTTCTCTATTTTTCTGGTTTTTTATTCGTGCAGTTTCCAGTATGACTTGCCAAAGATCCTTCAATAAAGCTTCTTGCACAATTTAATGCAGAGTGCACAAATCTTACACTTGATCATTATTAGATTTAATTTATGCAATGTTATGATTATTGTAAGATAATACTTTATAGTAAGATATGACATGCAATTTGATGTGTAGATATATACAGATGCAATTTGATGACAGATGACAGACAGATCTGTACTATTGAGGACGAGTGTAAACGGACAAGAGAGAAATTTTGTTTCGCCAAAGTTCGGAAGGGGAGGAGAAAAGTTCACACACAAAGGTACGGTCGAGATTTGAACTTAGGACTATTTGGGAGCACACTACGATCTGGGCCAATCCAACTAACACCCCATTCCAATCGTAACAAGAAGCAATTTTTTTATTTTTTTTTTCATTTTTCTTAAAAGTAAATGTAAGATGGAAGCCAATATCAGTTATATGCTAGAGTTGATCATATATGAATTGGATTAATGGAGGGGTTGGTAGTAGCTAAAAATGCAGAACAAATAAGACCTGCTTTGCCTTACTTTACTTTGCATTGAGCCCACTACACTAACCGTTGTGGTCACTAAAAATGTAGTATCCCAAGCTAACCCACTAATCAAGTTTTCCCTTTTTGACTAAACCACTCCTCATTCTCTAACTTCCCCTTTTCATAATCCTTCCCCATTATTCTAATCATGGATTATTGTTGGAAAATGTAGGTTGTGGGTACTTAATCTTATATTAAACATGGCAATTAACCTTTAGTTAATTTGGTCCAACTGCTGTGGTTGCTTGGTCTTGTGCCTATATAGCCTTGGTGACTGGTATGCTTTTCATCTGTATACATATAAAATTATGAGACAACTCTCAAAATTTCTTCAACAAGGAAATATAAAAATGGAAAGGCATAGAGATCAATTGAGTGAGGCAAATGATACTGCTAGTAAGAGTTTCTCAGATGGTGGATGTTGCTTGAGAGGGAAGAATTAGTCAACAGGGTCAGAAGGTGGTTCATGCAAGTCAGTCTGCACTATTTTAATTTCCTACTCAGAGTTCTGATACAAAACCATTATGGTGACAAGTGATAGAGTTAAAGCATTCAACTCAAATATCTAGTATTTTTTTCAGCTACCTTCTACCTTATACCTTTTCGTTCCATTTATCCCATTCCATGCTCATTCTTCACCATCGAAATTGTCTATCTTCTAGATCAAACTTTAAAAATCATCTAACCATTATAAAACAAATAGATGAATCAAGTGTTATAATCAAACACTTAATTATCATACAAGTAATAATAGCTAATTGATTTCTAATTTGGTTGATATTTCGCAGGAAATATCCTTAAAAAGGAAGATGATCTCGAAAATCAACGGTTTCAATCATCATACAACATTGCAGAATGAAAAGGAGAATGAAGAAAGTAGAAAAAGAGTGCACGAAGAAAATGTAACTAGCATTCCTCTATCTTTATACTGAGTAAAAATTAGCCTTACGTTCAAGATGTAGGATATACTCTCAACAGCATGCACAAAGAAAGTTCAATATGAACTTGTTGATAGGGTTGTAAGATAATTGAATGGTCTTGAACTCATAAGCAAGCTACTGGAAAATAGTTTTTCATGGTTATTGGCCCCAAACTTGTAGTACTCACTGGATTACTCAGAAGCACTTGTCCTTCTCCACATTAGATACATACATTGACTGATACATCATATATACATTATACATACATGTAGTACAAATATTGCTTGGACATTTGATGGACCAAACTTAGGAGAGATAGACAAGAATTGGGGCAATTCCAAATAATCTTAGGAGGGGACCGCCTACAATATGCTGAAGATGGTGTAGAATTCAATCCACCCAAAGTACTAGTTTTTTGCCATATTTGTTGTTGTATATACTTATCTTAATAGGTTCTACACACAATTCCATATCACCCCACGTGTCTCTGCAAATAAAATCATACCAAGAACTGTGGAAATATAACTTTTAAGAAGACCCTGCAAATAAAAAAATTTAAGAAAGAACCCTAGAACCCCTCTCAAAAGAAGAAGGAAAAAGGAGCATAAACTGCTGATTGCCAGTGCACTTTGTATCCCTTTTACTCATATATTCTTTGTCAAAAGACTGGTCAGGGAGAACTTCAAGAGTGAATCTACCTTAAAATCTGAATTCCACCCCATTCTCATTCACTTTTCTTTCTCTTTAGCTAAGCAAGCAAGCTTTCCTTTCGGTTCACTTCATAAGCTCACATGTTACCTTTTGATTGTATTGATCCAATAAGCTTTGGCCATTAGAAGCAACATGCTTACAGCATGAAACTTAATTACATTTCTTAATTAAATCACTAAACACTGCAAACAAAATTGTATGAAGCTTGATATCTAGATTGTTATGCCATAAATGTTACTTAAGCTTGGTTTCTTAGGCTGAAGTGGCAGAGCTACAATCCATGTTAATTAAGTTACACTTAGAAAATTTGCACATAAGTTAATCTAAATTACGTGAAAGGGAGATTTGAATTCGGGTGCAAAGTGGAGAATACATCCGCTCTAGCCAACTTACTTAGACTCTTGAGTAAGTTAATTAAGCATGAGTAAGACAAGTAATTAGATGTAGAAGTTACTTCGATAAATGGAGTCGACCCTCCCTATGATATGATGCCGTGGTGAAAACGTTGTCTCACTGCATCAAATCATAGTTAAATCCAAAGAATACAATATCTAATCACAATGTCCTTCTAATAAAATATTAATAATCACAACTAATTATTCGTCCACGCAGCTTGAGAGAATCTGATTCATGGGACCAATATTGCTGGACAAGATTTATATTATGTTGGTTCAAATCAATGTGAGCTACCATTTTGTTTGAAGTGACACGAGAATTTGGACATTTCTTATATGGACAAAACTTCTTTTGGGTTGAAAATAAAAAACAAACATAAAGAGGGTCATGAATTGAGGTGCATGTTGAAATTGGGTTGCATATGTGTCATGTTTGGTTGTAGAAATTAAACTTTCTCGTGATTTAGTAAGTGGAGTTGAAGTTGTTTTTGACATCTGGGCCCTCTCATATCATGCATGGATTGCACACGCAGGTTTTTCTCCTTCCTTAAGCAAGAGGCTATGATTCACATATCATTGCTAGATAGAAAGCCATGCCCAGTATATATGCTTATGTTTCCTTGTCCACAACATACTAGGTTGATGGGTGTTTCTTCATAGCGAATTACAATGATGCGAATTCAACAGTTAAATCTCTTGTGTGGTGGAAATTTAACACAACAAACAAGAACCGTTAAATCTTCACTACACAAACCGTCTAACGATTCAAAATAGAAATCCATATTGAATCCACATAATTTTAATTAACAATGAAGAAAGACCTTGGTTGATAATGATCATTGCGAATCCATCATTTTCTTTCATTTCAAATTGTATATTTCACGCTCGAATCAATGTAACCCTATATGATTGCTTACTTTGTGTAATTATTCTCCCATGTTTCTACTGTTTAGTTGAATTTCCTTTTCTCCTAAGTAATGCAAAAGAGATATGGAGGGGCCAAGGTGCATGAATTACTAACCACATGACACTTCACCACAGGACCATTATAAATTTATTCTATAATCCTTGTGCTGAGCTAGCCATTACCTCTAAGCATAGCTCAATGTCGTTTTGAGGTATAGTGGGGATTGAATTGTAAGAGTTTGGGATCCATTCAAAAGATGAAACATGTAGTCACATACACATAGATCATTTTCAACACTTACTGAATTCATTTACTTGTTATGAAACCTATCACTAAATGAATTGGTTTGGTTCAGATGGTCTTCTAGTTAATGTCCAAATGAATACAATTCGAAATGTTCTAGTTGATCGATTCAAGTGCACATCAGTTTGAATTTAAAACCGACCCAATTCAAACCGTGCTCACCCCGACTCTTTCTTGGACGGCTAAAGTTGCTAGTACCCTATTTCGACCTCTTTCCACACTTTCCACTTTTGGGCTTTGTGGACCAGATTTGATGAAATTACAGTGTCAACATTTTATGGGCCAATCACAGTACCACTCAACCCAACAAAAGAGCCCATTGCCATTGATAGCTTCCTCAGCTCTCCTCCCAAACTCAGCAGTGCGATAGCACCTCAGTACTGTAGAGGCTACACACCGCAGCGAAGTTACTCCTCTCCTTCTCTCTCTCTCTCTCTCTCTCTCTCTCTCTCTCTCTCTGCCACTTGCTTGACCATTAATTATGCAAACGTTGCTATCGCCGGCAGCTCGCGCCGGCTACTTCACGGCGGCGCCACCGCCAGCTGTCACGGCTCGGCCCTTAGCTTATCATCTCCCTCTTCGATCAATCTCCGACCGCCACGTGCCCAGCCACACTCTCTCTTCTTCTTCTTCTTCGTCTTTGTCTCTTCCTTCATTTGCCGCTCCCAATCACAGAGGATCAAAGCTCTCCTTCACCACTGTAAGGGCTTCTTCTACTCCAATTTCGCAGACATTCACTTCCCCGAACGATGAATCCGAGAAGGCCAAGCTCCTCCAGGTTCTCTTTCTTCAACTTTGCCAATTTTACTCTGTTTGTTTGGTTTCCGAGAAAATGTAGGACAATATAAGAACATGAAATTTCAAAAATTGCTAATGAATTGACCCGAATTGGAAGCCATAGATTTGACAATTACGAATTTTGCAATGGGTAGTGGAGGATTGATTGAAAAGCAAAGTGCTTTGTGTGGTGTGTGCACTGTGTAGGTAGCCAAAAGGTTAGAGAGCACAGCCAGGTACTTCAAGAGGTTGGGTGGTTTAGGGTTTTGGGGGCAGCTGGTGTGCACTGTTGTGGCCGCTGTGATTCTTTCATTTTCGGTTGTTATAACTGGCAAGATTTCGTCACCGCCTACTTTTTATGCCACTGCCGGTGGGATTGTGGCGGCATTCATTTCTGTGTTCTGGTCATTCGGGTACATTCGCCTCTCTGATAAGCTTCGAAGAACCGCAAGTGACCCTGCAAAGGTATTGTTCAATTGTCAATTGTGGGAAAGCTTGTGTGTTTATATTGAATTGTATGTGCCTTCTTGAAATTGATACATATATGTGATTATACATTTTTGTGGACAAATGCTATTTTGACTTTGTGCTTGATGTGTGAAGTTCCATGGACAAATCTCTAAGTTTTCTGCGATTGCACATATTACCTTGGTTGGCAGAGGCTTTTGAGGTCTACTCTTTTGCATGTTGAAGTATCAGGGTTTTATTCTATCCCGTTTTCTGGACTAAATGAACTAAAAATATCTTTGTCATTATCGTCTCATTATTAAGCATCTGATTGAAGTTAGCTTATATTCCACTTTTCGAAATGCTGTGATAGATAAATGCCTCCATTCTTTGATGAGACCTTTTACCTTCTACATCCGTGTCCACTGCTTCTAATTTGCAGGCTCCTCCTCGTGCTGATGTTATAAGGAGCTTAAAGAATGGCATAATACTGAACCTGTTGGGTATGGGTGCTTCTGTTCTTGGCATGCAAGCCACAGTGGGACTGCTGGTTGCTAAGGCTCTTACTTCCTCAGCAAATCCATATTACCAGGGTCTCTCTCCTGGTTACAGTCCCGTTCTTGCCTTGGATGTATTCTTAGTGCAGGTATTCATATATCTCACTTTAGTTTTCATTCTGAAACATTAGGTTACTAATGATTGCTTATGTCAAACCATATAGATATCACACTATAATAAAAAGCCGGAAATTGTTTACATTTTCATTGCTGTAATGAGCACCAGTTTGCTTCAAACTCTCAGATACAGTCACCTTTAAACTCAATGTAATCCATAATTCAGATTAACTTCTGATATACCACTGAACCAAGAGTATTTGAAGCAGGAAAACTTGTATAAGTTTGGCTATGATTTTTAGACAAGAAGCTTTAAGCGGGAGAAGACTGATTTCAATCTGTGTATTCTTTTTGCAGGCAGCGGCTAACACCATCCTTTCTCATTTCCTGGGACTTGTTTTCTCATTAGAGCTGTTGCGCTCAGTGACATTGCCACCTTCAGAAGGCATTCCCATTCCTAGGATCGCATAAGTTCTGACTCTCTATCTTTTTAGCATGGTGTGTCTTGCTAAAAATGCTTTGAGGCCATGATTTTTTAAGTGTTTTCTCTTCTCCATGATGTTATACAACGAACTCGGTTCTGTATCATATTAGCAGATTTTGCTGCTTTTTTCCAATTGCATTTTTATGTGATTACAAATACCATGGTAATTGTAGCAAGTGCTGCAAGTCTCAACAAACCCATCCAAGTAGCAAATAAAAGAATATGGATGGTAAGAAAATTCTACAAGTTGAATTTCCAAATATCACGCTCCAAAAGTTTCTAGGCAAACTCAAATAACGACATATAAAAGATTGCAAACCAAAACAATCTATATGATTAGAATGATGAAATTCTCTCTCTTTCACCCCATATAACACGTAAAGATCAACCACCAAGATCCAATAATCCAATAACTATTGACCAAAAACCTAACAAGATTATAAGCCCCAGAGCCAAAAACAATGTAACGCTGAAACTCAAATGTAGAAACTAACTGGATCCACCCAAATGTTGTCAACCATGCCGTCTGGCTGTCAATATGTATAGCAGCATGCCAACAAAAAGATAACCGAAGTACTACTTCATACGTTGTAAACCGTCTTTAAGGCTGTCATCACACTTTTCCTAGCTCCGTGATACCCTGCACCATATATTGATGTGTTTCAGTAAATCAGAAGCAACTAGTAAAACCAAACACGGCTAACAATCCCAGAATCTGATGGTTTGACTGTCGCACAAAAGACAAGATAAACTACAAAAAACTTGATACCTGGTATGCATAGACAGTGAAATAAAATGAACGAGCAGTCCAAATGTAACAGGAAAAAACTTGATGTCTATTGCGGAACGAGAAATTATAGAGAAAGGGCTGATATCATAAAGACAATCTTCAATGACAATACTCTGTATGAACAAACAGTGATTTTTGGAGACAATATATGCAAGTAAAGTACTTCAGAATTAGAGCTTGAAGGCACCAAAACCTTTTCAATTTATCATGTATCCACAAACAATAACCAAGTTAAATTTATAGTTAGATTATTGATATGCAAATGCACATCAAAAAATAAATATTATGGGTATACACTCATATGGGTTCTCTTGGTCTACAGAAATTTTACACTTTCAAATGAGCTTCACTTTAAACAAAGTAAAAACAGTTAAGATAATTGGTCTGTCACATCAACCAAAAGTACCAAGCTACGAATGAAAAACATTATACTTTGTTTGGAAAGTAAATGCAGTAATAATCCAAATACAAAATGTATAGTCAGTATAAAACTAATCCAAATGACAAATTGAGCATTTTTGTTTTCTAGATAGAGAGAGAGTTGGAGTGAGTTGGAGGAAGGGGTACATCCTACAGCCTACACCATGTGCACCATACAAACAAAATCCAGAGATTCTTTCAAATCAACAGGACAGATGGATTCAGCAAACCAGCATATATAACAAGCATAGCCTCAACTAATTCCTCTAATGCCTCAATGCACAATTTTTAGGGATGAGGAGGAAGAAGAAATAATATACATAGGTAAACAGAAGAGTGTGTCGCAAGTGGAGAGAAAGAGAGATCACACTTACCTACTGCACCTTCTTCTCCTTGTTTGATCGCAATGGAATTTTCTTTAAGATGCTATCATCAATTTTCCTGTACTGTGTTTGTATTGCTCTATTTGCTACAAGAAGCTTCTCATCAATGTGGCCCTGATACTTATCATACACTACTGGCACTGAAAGACTAAGAACAACCCCTGCACAATATTTAAATAAATGTACATAAATAAATATAGTAAATCTGGCAAGAATATGCACATAAAATATATAAAGATACAAACGGCAGAAAAGAGCTTACCAATGTAGACAAGAGTGAGGAAGTTGAAGAAGCTTCCGATGTAAGATACTAGCCACAAGCAAAAAGCAACCTGCACACACAAAGCGAAATTTCCAAATAGTAAAATAAACCATGTTCTGTTCAATGCTTTCCATAAAAACCAATTCACCTCATTGTCCCATAAACCTAGGGCGGGAAGCAATTACACCAAACCTGAAGAAAGAGTTTCCAATTTCGGCCAATAGCAATGTCTCGTGCAATAGAGAGAACACGATTAATCCAAGCGTGCAGTGCATCAGCAGCCTTCACGACAGAGGCCTCAGAGATTTCCATATCAGGGAGAGGCGGCAAAGGTCTGAATGACAGTAGATGTTGCAATTCATTTTAAATTACCTCAAACTAAAATCAATGCTCAGAACAGTTTAAATCATCACCAATCTTCCCCAAAACTATTGATTCTATTTCATCCGTCTCAACTCGTGTTTATGGTTACTTTCTTTGCAAAATAAAAATTCAGTAAAAGTACTTCAAAATTCAAATTTAATATTTTCCTACTGAAAGTACTTCCAATCTAAGCTAAGAGAACCCAGAAATTCTCAGTATAATGACAACAATAGTACAGTATACCCAAAAAGAAAAGGATGAAATCGTCAAGAATTAAAGGGTACCTGTTGAGAAGGGAAGCAGATTTGGCCCATAGGAAGAGGATGACCACAAGAAGCAGTAGAACATTGGCCACAAAGGACAAGAGGTTGTAACCAGCTCGCTCAAATAGGAACCACGAGGATGCTGTAGAGGTTAGCAGTAAAACTCCTCCACTCCATTTCTTCCACAGCAGCACATCAGCAACTACCAGAACCAAAATTAACATAATTAATTACAATCAAATCAACAAGATTATATTGAATAAAAATGTAGAAGTTACATAATTCAAATCTATCGAATGTTAGAAACGATATTATATTCAGTCGTCATCAATGGAAGTAGATGGGATCCAGACCAAATCGGAATCGGAAATATTCCTATACTGATATACAAATCAAAAGCATCTGTATAAATTATCTGTGTGCATGTATATATACAGAGAGAGAGAGAGAGAGAGAGAGAGAGAGAGAGAGAGAGAGAGTACCATGGCCACCGCCGAGAGCTTGATGAACGGAAATGCGACGAGGAGGGACAGATTCTCCCATGGAGATTAGGGTTTTCAGAGAAAAGAGAGAATTTGGAGAGGTATTTTGATAGGGAGGGAGATGGAAATTACAAAATGGATGAACTATAATTAAAAAGAAGAAGAAACATAAACGTACTTTTTTTATTTTTTTTATTTTTGGACTGTAATTAACTTCTCAGCCCAAACTGCTAACTGGGTCTCTGGGTTAATACCTGCCCTCCCATATAATATAATAAATCTCATCTTAACTCATAGAAGGGTTTTTTTTTTTTTTTTTTTAATTTTTATAATAAGGGAGATTCACTATATACTCAATATATGAGCCCAAATTATTTTTAAAAAAACTCTATATGAAATGGATTTTAGAAGCACACCCAAAGCTCATTTACAACATAACAAAAAGGCTTTTAACTTTTTTTAAATTACAAAACTGACATTGATTTCTTAAAACAAACTCAACCCAAAACCTCATAAAAAAGTTCAAAACACTTAATAGGGCATCAAAGTAATTTAATAATCAAAATTAAATTCAATAGACAACTGTCATTTGTTGGGTTTTTTTTGGATTTTTTTATAGAAATTAAATGGTGTAGGGTTTATTTATCTATATAAGAATGGATATATGACTAAATATCTCTTTTTTTAGGGGATTGTTTGACACTGCTTTTGTAACGGCTCAAAGTACTTTCTAACAAAAAACATTTTTGATATTGGTAAAAAAACTTTAAAGTGTTTACGGGTCTTAAAAACGATTTCTTGAAAAAGCTTGTCTTCAAGAATTATTTGAATTTTTAGGAATAATTTTGACGTACTTGTAATAAAAAAACACTTATAAAAAAGTGCTTCCTACATAAGCAGGGCAAACAGAAAGTATGTTAGATTAAATTAAGTATTTTGTATTTGATCATAGGACCGTCCCGATTATCATAAGAGAAGAGAGCTTGACTAAATCATTCATCTTAACTGGAAACTAAGATGCTATATAGAAATAGAAACCAACTTTTAGAAAAAGAGGATAATATATAGAATGTCTTGTGTTATATGTTTCCTTCCTTACATGCGAAGCAAAGGCAAAGGGGACCACTCTGCGTTAGGTAACATTCACAGGGAAGCAGATCAACTGCCAACTATCATACTTGTACCGGGTGAAACAAACCCTTTAACAAACATGATGCAATTGCAAGCAAACAATTAGTACATATGCCAGTCCAGAGAAGAACGTGAACATCCCATGGAGACAAAACCACATCATTTTTGTTCAACATTGCATTTGATAACAAGCCAAATACGATTGATGGATCCATTAAGAAAATACAAAACCCGTTAAACTAAATTTTTTTTTCTGATCTCTCGGGTTGTTACATCTCAGAATCTCGGATAATACATACAATCGAATTCAGGTCACAAACATGGCAAATTATAGACTTCAGAAAAACGAAATCCCAATGAAGTTGGTGCGTATTTGTTCCTTATGTCCGTGGATACCAAGCTTTAACCAATACATCAAGAATTATAGCTTATCAAAAGCTTGTTCAGTTTGATCATCAGAGTTCTCCTCATCCTCATCCGTGGTCTCTCCTTTATGATTCTCTTCGCCACCTGAACTCGTTTTAATCTTCTTCTCCTTTTTCCTTTGCTTTTTCTTTTGACGTTTCAATCGCTTCTTTGCTGTCCGCTCTTCTGCTGATTTTAATCTTTCCTCCCTTCTCATAATGAACTCGGCCTCTTCTTTCCTTCTTTGATAGTCCACCTCCATCCTAGCAAGTCTGTCTTGCTCTTTCCGTCTCATCTGCCGATACTGTTCAGGCACAATTTGGGGTGAGAAAAATATACATGAAATTTAGCCGCCCGCTTAGCGTCCAACAAATCATAACTAATCAAATATTCCAATGTCAAGCAAAGAGCAGATGTATGAAAAGAAAATTATAGTTTTATGTGTTCAAATACTGATCAAACGTATCAACTATCCATCCCTTGAGACTGATTCAACATCAAACTCAAAACTATGGAGAAGAAAAAGGCTGTTTCAGCAAGCAACTGGCTGTTTTCTATTGCAATACCCTAGGGCACAGCTCTGTTAGCTTCAATTCAACTTCCTTCAGGCTGACTGGGGTACAAATCCGGGCTTTCTTGTCCCTTAATTTAAACTTGAAATAAGAAAAACACTGCACTCTACTGCACTGCTCAAGATAGCAGGTTTATCCATCCCTTGTACATATAATAACAAAATACAACTTTTCAAAGAGTACAATACATTGTTTAAATCGGGAAGGTCCCCAAGTTCAAGCAGAACATACTATTTCAAACAAGATAGAGAGACAGAGATTCGTCTATAAGAGAAAAAATTCGCTAATTAAGGTCATGTACTGCAATCCACATGCTAAAGTAATTAAACACTTTCATGATACCCTATTGTCCACACAAATAAACCATATAAAGTGCAACCACCATACTCAAAATCCAGTCAGCCAACAAGGGCACCAAAATGTTTCCACCAATCCCAAAGGAACACTGAATAGTAAACCTGCTTTACTCCATGACAGAATCTCTTTGATTGCCAAAAAATTGAGCATGACTCGGGTGTGCAACTCTTGCATCTCAGTAACACATTGTTCTACATTATGGGACATACGTGGCTGCCCCAATGTACTGTAACTTGTTTTTGCAATTAGGCTAAGCACATACAATATAACAACACCCTCAATATACTAGCAGTGAATCTTACTAAAATAAAGAAAGACTTGCTCAATCCCAAAATTGAAAAACCCTAAACTCCTTACTTGAGAGTTCAATGGCCCCCAGTCTCTGCATAGTCACACACTATGCATGGGATGACAAACACTCAAATACCACCTCATGGCAAGTAAATTCCAGATTTTTCCCATGGACATAGGTAAATGTTTTACCATTGGGGTTCTAAGCCCAAAAGTAAATTCAAATTCGAAACCAAAGGTCCCTAACTGCATTACTAATGTTTTATACTCAGCTATCTAAATTCTGAATAACCAAATTTATCAAGACACCCCAATAGGCTACCCTACGTATCATCACTCAAAATACTCCAATTTGTTCAGTAATTTCGTCAAATAACCATAAATATATAACTAATATAGTAACATCCCTCAGCCATCTAAATTCTGAATAACCAAATTTCTCAAGACACCCTACTAGGCTAATATAATACATATCAACACTCAAAGTATTCCAATTTGTTCAGTCATTTCATCAAATAACCATAAATATCTAATTAATACAGTGACAACACAGTCACCATTGTGATATTGAATCAGCTAATATACATACCTGATGAAAGTCGCCGGAGCCCGACCCGGCGGAGCTACCTGAGGTGTTGCTGACGCGGACGGGGACATTTTCCAGAATCCTCCGGAGCTTGATCTCAAGGTCCTCTTCCTCCTCCTTGAACACAGGCGGCGTATACTCCACAAGCGCCGTCGAGCTGGCCGTTGTCGGTGGCTTTGGCGGTAGCGCTAATTTCCTTTCAGGCGCCGCCACCAGTTGCAAGTCCCCGTCTTTGGGTCCGCCCGACGACATGTCGTAGAAGAGAATCCCTAATTTCTGATTCAGGTGTGGAGTGTGATGTCAGAATTTGTGGATTCTGAGATTGAAGAGGGACGTCCAGAGATTTGAAGAACCCTAATGGCAGATAGAGTGTTGTGACTATGGGTTTAATTTAGCGCCATCCAGAATTCGAAGAGGGTTTTTATATGTTGCCATTGGTTCTTGTACGAGGCCACCCGTAAAAAGGATTTGGGTTGGGCTGGGCTGGGCTGGGCTCTACCCGTGCCTCAAGCATGTTCCTATTCTTTGCCTTTTTTCTTCACTAGAGTCAATAGGGAAATCGAGGTCTTGAAAAACAAAAACAGAGAAATCGAGTTGCAAGACACTTGTAGTTTATGTGGTTAAGAATTATTATCTCTGCACTCGGTACCCCAAACTGTCAAATTCGCTACAAAATGAGCCAACCAATTCGGTTATCTACAAACATGCCCAACTTAATATTATGCAATTGTGTTCATTTTTATTATTTTACTAAGGTAAACTTGTTTTTTAAAGGATACTAGACTAGAGGATGGTTCAACAGCGAGTAAACATCTACTAAAGCATTAACCACAAAGTTCGGTTCTCTAAAAATATGCAGAATCCCAACTTTCTCAAAAGACTACATAAGCATTCTCTCTCATATGTTGAACAATGAATCAAATATGGCGACTTAGCGCGTCACCAATGTGAAGCTTCCTAAAAATAGCCTGAAAAAAACACTTCTATTTGAAACCTAATTTGTACATTTGCGCTCTTCTTATGTCTACACTTTCACATCCAATTATCAAAGCATAAAGATACAGTACTAACAAATTGTTGGTTCCTCTTTTTAACGTAGAAAGATGTGAATTCGAAATCCAGTGTTCCTCGTGCTGATAAAAAAAATTCGCAGTGTGGACATGCATGATCACCCATCTGAAAAACACAGCATTGCTAAAAGTAATTCCAAACGAAACTCTCAAATAGCGTTCCCATTTTCCTTTAATTTAGCAAAAGCAAGAGAATATTGTTCAGACCTTTTCAGATGGGCTTGGATCTAGCTGAACGTAAAGAAAATAATGCAGCAAAAACCTTTTGTTTTCCCTTTTCATGTTCTCGTACATCAATGGAATATGGGGCATAAAATAACTAAGCATTGTTCCCCTTTTAGAGAGCTGCAAAGCATAATTAACTAAGCTTGATGATAATTAAATAAATAAAAGAAGACTAAACGAAACATCCCCGACGCTTCGCAGCCACGTGCAAATCGTTCTTAACATATGCTTAATGCAAAACCCATAATCCAATGCTGATTAGTATTTAATTAATGACAACATACCTAAATCAAACTAACATGTTTCTGGCAGAGGATATGGTCTGCTGATGCAGAACTTGTGCCCCATTAAACAAAAAGCAAAGAGTTGGGTTTGGTTTTGTTTTGAGGTGCTTGCTTCTTATTTCAACGGTCACCAAAACCTTGTCGTTTAGTCATCAAAATAGAATTAATTAAAGAAATATGGGATGTAAAAAAAAAAATTTAATGGAAATTAGTTTTATGGTACAATGAATGCAATCATGTGCAATGCCTGGGAAAAGCATGATGCACTCTA
This sequence comes from Prunus persica, assembly GCF_000346465.2. Classification (NCBI taxonomy): domain Eukaryota; kingdom Viridiplantae; phylum Streptophyta; class Magnoliopsida; order Rosales; family Rosaceae; genus Prunus; species Prunus persica. Next base: position 15,554,845 of record NC_034016.1, read on the forward strand.
CCTCAGACGAAACATCCTCGATTGTCCACAAATCTCAACCACATGTACTGATTGTATCTCTACTATTTATATTTTATTTTTGCCTTTAATTCTATATAGTTTAGCCTATCTTTAATGAAGTGTTTTTTTGGCGTACTTTATTCTTGTGAATGTTAGCATTCAAGATCTCACATTGTAGAAATAGCATAATTTAAAGTATTTTAAGAGCTCTTCGGCACTCTTTTTTTAGAGCATTCGTAATTATGCACCTTATTTTTTTTAGTTAAAATGTAGCTAAAGTCACACAAAAGCTATTTTATGAGCTCCGTATTAAATTTGAACTCCAATCATACTCTCTAGTTTAGTGGTCATAAATACTATAAATAAAAGTTTAAAATATGCATAAAACAAAGCAGTATTAAATTATTTGGAGTCACTAGGAATCCTTTCTCTCTCCTCAAATTTAGGAGCCCATATAAATCTCCCTATTTTAAGAGGTGGATAGGGAACATGGTTGGATTAGTATTTTTCCAATTCCTACCTAAAATTTGTTTAAGGCACCATTGGTTCACGGAATGAATTTAAGGAGAAATCACTTCCCATGTCATTTTCCAAGAGATGAGAAATGGAAGGTTTTCCCATGTTTGGTAATGTTAGGAAAGTAACCGGGATGTATCACTTTATTTCTTTTCTCATGCTTGTTTTGAGTAGAAATGGAAAACAAAATTTGTATAATTTTTCAACTATACTCATATTAAATCAAATAAAAAAAAATATTTAATGATATATTGTAATTCTAAATTGTTAATGGGGACAAAATGGTCATGAAAAATATACATTTAATGTTGGCTCATTTTCCCAAATTTTCTCATGATGAGAGAAAACAAAACTCAAAGGGAGAAGAGGGCTTCACTTTCCCATGTATGGACTTATCAAATATGGGAAAACAATTGATTTCTCATCCATAAACCTCATTTCCCATGATAAATTTTTATGGAGCCCATTACATATGCTATACAAGCTAGTTTTTATAGGCAAATTCTACCTATGGACTCTTAATAGTAACTTTGTTGCAAGTGCTAAAGTTTATATGAAATTAGAATTCTTTATTTTCATTGATAAAACATTTTCTCTCAAGCTTGAACACTCACTACTAGAAAAGGGGCAAAAGCCACGGTTATTATAAAGTAAAATTGTTTGTTCAAACTGTTACAATTCATGTGTGTCAAAAGTTAGACAAGAATAAATGAAGAAAATAAATGAATTTCAAATGATTTATTGCATATAATTGTTTCAAATCCATTTCATATATGCTAAGTCTAGTTATTTCAAATATATTCAATTTTGATGTTTTCTAGTTTTTGTAGCAAATAACCTTGTTGTCAAATCCAAATCGTTTATTTCAAATTCCTCCATCCAAACAGAATCAATTTTAATGCTGAAGTTATTTGCATTGAATTCTCAAATCATTATTTGGAACATTTCTAACAATTTATAGAAAATAACTTACATGAAACGAGCTTATATCACTATTCTCTGTATATAAGAATAGTGATATATGCTCATTATATTTAAATTTATCGGAAAAAATATGAGTGTTTGTTTCATTTGTGGATCCATATGGGAGCCAAAGGCTATTGCCTCCTCTCGACCCTAATCTTATTCAATTAATTTTTTGAGATATTTAGTCATATACCTATTTTTAGCACTAATAATATAGATAAACCCTACGTCATTTAATTTATATAAACAAATCCAAAAAAAAATCCAAAAAATGACAGTTTGCCTTATTGAATTCAATTTTGATTATTAAATTACTTTGATGCCCTATTGAGTGTTTTGAGTTTGTTTATGAGGTTTTGGGGTTGTGTTTCTTTTAAGAAATCAATGACAGTTTTGTAATTTAAAAGAAGTTAAAAGCATTTTTGTTATGTTGTAAATAAGTTTTGGGTGTGTTTATAAAGTTCATTTTTTTATGATTGTTTTATAATTTGGTCTCCTATATTAGGTATAATAGTGAATTTTTCAAATTTTTTTTTTGGACGGGGGTGCCGAATTACTTTGATAAGACGCGAGCAAACCAAAATTTGTTTGAGCACTTCTTCATCTAACCTCAACGACTAAAATTCATGAATACATGGTTTGTTTATGAATTGGTGTTTGAAACGAACCGAACTTGCATAGTCAACTTCTTGGGTTTTCGTTTTCGTTTTTTCTTTTGGTACTGTAGATTGATGATGTTGACTGAGGAAGGCTAAAACGAAATTCCTTTTGGACGACAAATAAATTCAAAACAAATTATTCTTCTCGATGAAACTTTATTATGAGGGACAAATTTGGCCTATTTCTAGATTCCTCTTGATATGCATTGGCATATTGCTAACCAAAACGAATTCTGACTGGTTAGAATTTAATTTATTCCTCCTTTTAAGGAAAATAGTTTTGTTTATTCCGAAACTGATACACTTCAATTTGTCTATGAGTTTTTTTTGTGTCCTTCCATCCCATGATTTTATGATCAATTGGAGAGCATGATTCGAATGTGAGATCTCTACCAACCGCAAGAAGAGCGAGAGTTAGTTGATTCATGTAACCATATTGTATCATTTTTACATACGCGTGAGTCGAACTTAAAATTTTCTTAAATAAAACATAATTAACTATCATTAGACCAAAAGTTAGTTTGTAACAAAAAATTGACACAATAAAATAATTCCTTAATTAGTCTTTACCACAAATCCTTATTGGAGAAACTATTTCTTGCAACGTAAATTGTTTGGGTAATATTAACTGAAATTTAATGAGAGAAAATAGGAAATTCGAGAGAGTAAATATAATAATGTTCTTGGTATCAGATGTAAACAATTCATTTTGAAATTACTAAAATTCCTACCATTTGAAAAGAAAAAGAGAAATCGCGATAACATGACAAGTTGTCTATCAAGAACAAATTCCACATAATTAATTAAATAAATTTTTAAAATTTTGTCCACGTAGTAAAATATGGGTGAGTCTATGCGGCAACATTGATTGTCACGTCATTATTTAACGTAAAACATGATGGTTGGACTAACGAATGTATGAAAATGATACGAAAATAAATGTTATGCATACGACATATACGAAAAAAATTTAATATGCAACTCGGTAAACTTCCACTTAGTAAAATAAAAATTACCCATATATATATATATATATAATCAGAAAATGAGTGTGTAAGAAACTTGGACTAAACAAGTACCAAAGCACAGAGTTGTTAGGTAGCTGTATCAACAGAAATCTGGTACTGATCCGTTGATGCTTATCTTCTATAATTAGCTAACTCATTAATTAATTAATTCCCAAATTTACAACTCCCAAATTCAAATTTTAAATTAAGCCAGCAAATGCCTACGGTGTCGTTTTCATCACTCAACATACTGTTAGAAGTTCGATGATGACCGCCTGGTGTCGGTAGACACTGAAGGCCGTTGGCGTCTCATAGTCTCAGCCGCGCTCCAGGTATACAGCCTGGACTGACAGCTTGTCAGTCATGACCCGACTTCCCATTTCTCGACCGCTCTTGTCGTTTTCCTCCACCTCAGCACTTCCGTGCACCCCAAATAAACAATAAAACAAATAAAATAAAACAAAATAATAAAAAAAAAGTTAAGAAACCGAACCAAAATCTTAAAATCTCTCACGTAATGCTCTCCAGCCTGGCTCAGTCAAACTTATCCTCAACTACCTCTAATCTCTCCCCAATTTCTCGCGATATTTTCACAAATAACTTCTTATTTTCTCTTTTTTTTACTTTATGCGTTTTACTCATGTGGAAAATGAATTTGAAAATAGAACATCAATGTTTGGTTCCAAGTATAAAAAATAATTTCTTATCACATGAAAATAATTCCTTATTCTCAAGGGTTTTATTTTCTCTTCACACGGAAAAAAGTCTAGAAATATATACACTTTTTTCATAATCAATCTATCCACATTTTATAATTACAATTTTATTCAACAATAAGGATAATAATAATAATTTTATTATTTTATATATTTCATATTTTTAACTATATATTTAGAAAACTAAACAAAGAATATAAAGCGATATCTCATACTTACGTTCCAACATTACTAAACATCATAACTGAATTTTCTAATTTTTTTAAAAAAAATAACAAAAAAAAAAAATTTTCGTCAAATTCTTTTGTGAAACTAAATAGGACCTCAGAAACTTCCATAACTGCAACCAGTCAAAACGGGAAACTAACTCTTAACGCTCTCTTTCTCTCTCTCGCGAGAGATATTGCGCGATGCCGAGATTTTAGTGGGAGGAGGATTCTCAGCAATCCACAGGGCCTACGTGGCAACGCGTGGTGGTTATACAGCTGTAGAGTGATGTAACGGGTAATGCAGCAGTACCGGTTGCCATAACGCCCGTTACCCGATTCGGTTAACCGGCCCTATCAGTTACCCTAGCCTCTCCTTTATAAACCCCTCTAACTCCTCTCTCCCTCTCTCACAAAATCTTAAGAGCCTACGAGGCCGAGACTCTCTCTCTCCTCAAAACCTCTCCGCGCCTCTCCCAATCTCTCTCCTCCAATTTTGTAGAATATTTATCCCAATTTTAATTTACGTTTCACTTATATCTAAGGTTAGGGTTTTTCTGATTTCGAAATGGATCAACGAGAATCGGCAATGGACTCGTCGGCGCAAGCGCAGAGAGAACTGGATCGGGTCAAGGGTCCGTGGAGCCCCGACGAGGACGAGAAGTTACGGCAGCTGGTACAGCACCACGGCGCTCGCAACTGGTCCTTGATAAGCAAGTCGGTACCGGGCCGGTCCGGCAAGTCGTGCCGCCTCCGATGGTGCAACCAGCTCTCGCCGGAGGTGGAGCACCGGGCCTTCACCCCAGAGGAGGACGAGATCATCGCCGGGGCCCACGCCAAGTACGGCAACAAGTGGGCCACCATAGCCAGGCTCCTCAACGGCCGTACGGACAATGCGATCAAGAACCACTGGAACTCGACGCTGAAGCGAAAGTTCTCGGCGATCTCGGGAAACGACGATGGACCAACGATCGACGACAATCACTTTCGGCCGGAGAAGAAAACGGCTACCGCAGCGGTGTCGTTTTCTGGCCTCTGTTACAGCCCTGGGAGCCCCTCCGGATCCGATGTCAGCGACTCGGGCGCGCCCGCCATCTCCTCGTCGCACGTGTTCCGGCCCGTGGCGAGAACCGGTGGAGTATTGACTCGCGAGTCGCCTCCGAGTCAGAACGACAGAAAGAACGAAGCGCACGAGCCGTCGACTCTGCTGACTCTGTCTTTACCAGGAGTCGACGATACGCCGTCGCACGAGTTGCCCGTCCTTGAATCGGCCGCTCGCCGAGTAGAAGGAACGGCGTCGTTGCAGCCCGAGACTAGTAATGCTGGTAATACGCTGTCGTTCGGGACGGAGTTTTTGTCTGTGATGCAGGAGATGATAAGAACGGAAGTGAGGAGTTATATGGAGGGGATGTGCTTACACAGTGAGGGTGTGAGAAATGCTGGGGTTAAGCGCATTGCCATCAGCAAGCTTGATTAAGAGTTCAAAATGAAAAATTAATCAGGATTAGTGAGTTAAGAAATCAGAATTAGAGAGTGGAGTTGAGATGAGAAGCCACACAGGCACAAAAACAAAAAAAGACTGTCGTTTTTTCTTTTTTAGGAGAAAAAATAAAATTTTTGAGAATGTACAGAAGGTGAAAGACCACAGTTTAGAAATTTAAATTTTCTTTCGGTTTTTTGGTTGGACTCAAATTCGCTGTTTTTTTTATTTATTTGTCATCGTGGTTCGATTTGACACTGGCACTGTTGTTAAATTCCAACCAAACCATAACCGATTTCTGCTTATCGAAGAAGAAAACTATATTTAAAATGAAAAGAGTAAAAACGGAAAAAAATGGTTGTTTAAAATTAGGCCCGTTTTTGGTACGGTGCGTACTGAATGACGTACAACTTTTGGACGGAAAAGCATATGGTTTGGTTGGACTTTTGACTTTTCAGATTTTGTATTTTTTGGGTTGTATTTTGTATATTCGTTTCGTAGTGGTTACAGTACTTGTCAGTACACACCTCCTTTCTTGAGTATACAAATTTGTTTTTTTCGTCCAAATTATTCCCCACCCAAATACACGTGAAGTCCAGATTTTCAAATTTGAAAAGAAAATAAATTTCCAACTACCGTGTTTTGTTTTTATTTATTCAGATCCCGTACTGCATTTGGAGTATTTGGGAAATTTTTTTCCTGAAAATTGATCATGTGATTCTTATTTGCATTATGAATGTAGTCTAGCATCGTATAGCACTGTTGATAGTTGAATGAGTATCAACACAACATATCATGATAAACCTTAAAAGATTTGAACAAAGGAAATTGAGTCACCATACCAAAATTAGGCAGGTAGGAGTCATGGAAGGTTGACCCAAACTTAAACATGTCTTAGCAAAATGAAGAAAGAAGTCAAGTTTGAGTTTAGGAGGAGTTTGGAGGGTTTGAGGGTTGCTAGGCATAGCAAAAGAATATCAAAGCCTTGTAACGAACATTTCATATACCATGTATCTTGTATGTTAAGCTTCGACATTTAAGATTGCGTGTTTAAATTCATTTTCCTCAATATCGTTTGAGTGTTAACTAGTCTTTGGTCTAGTGATATTTGTCTTCATTTGGTTAGAAGAGGTCTCGTGTTTTATGTTCAACTCACATGAATGATAAAAGACAATATATATTTGTGATGGTGCATCCTTGTTGTTGTTGTGTGCATCAGCCCTTTATAAAACTATCATGTAAATATTATATTGTTTGTATTTTAAAAAAAATCGTTGGTGTGTTTAATTTTTTTTACCCTCTTGTTTCTTGTAGTGCTCTTGTCCAAGCCTTGTTTAGCAGAAGCCCAACCCAAAATTCAGTCTCAGAATACACAAAAAAAGTCCAGCCCAATTTCCAGATTGATCCAATCTGGGCTGCATACGACGAATAGAGGAGAAAGTAGTCGTTTCTACGTTTTGCTTTCCAGCCATCTGAAAATTCTGTACTCTTTCGAGAGGAAGAGAAGAGAGAGGGCTGTGGAAATTCCAGAGATCGTATAGATCAGCGAAGCAGAGGTGCTTAGAATTCGAAGAGAAGATATACAGAGAAAGAAAGAGGGAGGAGTGCAAGAGAAAGATGTTGCCTACAACGTCGAGAGGGCGGTCGTCGTCCTCCACATCTCGTACGAACCCCATGTTCATTCAGTACCTTCGAAGAATAATCAAGGTGCCCCATTCTTCTCAGATTCTATTTGTTTATGCTCTGGATCTGATCTGCGTACTAATTTGTTTCATTTTTAAATTGAGCGTTTCATAATTTGTGGGTTGGATCTAGTTGGACGAATAACGTTGTAAAAACTCTGAATTATGGAAGAACTAGTGTTTTTGATTGCTCTGGAATCTGGATGTCCAACAGAAATTTCAATTCCATTTGGTTTTAAAGTGGGTTCAGAATGGTTGCTTTGAGGTCTTTAGGTAGGTTCTTATTATGAATTTTATCCCCATATGTGCTTTGTAGCAAATGAGTATAAAATTGTTTGAGGCTTTGAGCGGCTAGTGAGTTTTGCGAACCTCATTTTGGGAAGCCTTTGAGAATTCTTTAATTCATTTGAAGGTGGAAAACATCACTTTTTTAGATGGGGAGGGCTATTCTATGGAAACGAGGTGCATTTTAGCTTATTTCATCACATGGACTGGGTTAAAATAGTAGGACTATGTCAAATATTTTTTTTTTGGTTGAGAATTCTTTTAAAGAGAAATTGGAGTGAACTCGGTGGATGCTTGAGAATTTTTTGAATCTTTTACTTGGAGAAGAGTTTGAACTCTTATTTTTATTCAAAAAAAGAAGGATGCCAGAGAGCTTAAGATTTGGATCTGTTAGCCTGGTGGGGGAAGTTTAAAACTTCTTGCAAGGTTTCAGAGGAAGGCTGAAATGGGTTAATGGAAAATTGTTGCCCAAACACAAAATGCTGCTTACATTTTGGATTCAATGGGCTAATGAGTGCCTGGGTTCTAGTTTAACATTGGGTTTGTACTGTTGCTATGCTGGAGGATTTAAGTTGGCATCTCTGGGGTTGAACCCTAAGATCATCGGATTCTATAATGTGCAAAACTAGTGCCATTAAAAGAGAAAAGTTATACATGAAGGAATGATGAAAATAGAAATCAAGCCTAGCTTAACCAAAGATGAAAATGCTAGATGGGTTGTGGAATGCAGAACCCTAATACATTTCCTTAGTGCTAACTACAAAATGGCAAACATATAGTGATGTAGCACAGCATCCTGCATCATATAGTTTGCATAGATATTGCGAAATGGCTTTAAAGTGGAGAAGAAAGTAAGAGAAGCAAGAAAACGGAATCTTCCACCATGATGGGTTCAGATCAATATTACAGAGATTTAGAGACTTTTTGACTGATTTGAATTGGGAGTTAGCAACTTGGATTCTTGGATAAAGGAGTAATATTTTTGTACTGCGAGGGGGTTGGAGATATTATGGGCTCTTGTGTCTATCCTTCTAAGTTAATCATATTTTGAGCCCTGCACCCAGACACAACCCACAGGGTTTGATATGAATTTTCAGTCTCACTTGGAATCCCTGTTTTATAGCGACCTACACTTAAAATTGAGACCTGCTACACTTATATTAGTATACAATATGTAAGGGGATCTAGATCTTCTAAATTTAGGGTTGTGACCTGCACAAATTCACAAACTAAATATCTATTTCAGCAACCATGAAGCTTTCTTTGATGTTATACAAATTGAACATTGAGAGGATATATAATCACATTAATTGGGATTTTAATTCCATCTATTGCATAACCCAGTATTGGGTATAGGTCTTAGGTGTGGATTTTTCAGCTCATCTATGTCTGCTCTGTTGCCTTATACCTAACTCTTTTAAATATTTTTAAACTTTTGGTTTGGGAAGCTAGAATGCTAATTGCATTTCATTATTATTTTGAATCCTTAGGCATGCTTTATCTCAATGGGTTTTCTTTTGTTTTTTTATTGGTTTATTGTAGTGGCAACAAATGGACATTGAATATACTTTTTGGCAAATGCTTCACCTATGCACCTCACCAAAAGTTGTGTAAGTATTCACGTTTTCAGATCATCAGCATGCTGTTTTGTTGTTGCTCCTGATTTCCTTAATATCGAATTTTGTGTCTTGCATGTGGAACTGTATGACTGATGCAGCTATCAGCACACCAAGTACCACAAGCGTAAGTTCTTTACTTTTCAAATTTTTTTTACTAAGTTGGAATTTCTGATTTTTTTGATTTAGTGCCATGCTGGTGGACTGATTACATGTCAAAAGTATGAAATAGTGTTGCTACATCTGATACAATTGAAATGTTGTTTACTTTCCTTTTGGTCTCAGAAACTAAGAATCAATGGGCTCGTGACGACCCTGCTTTTGTTGTAATCTGCAGCCTTCTACTTGCAGTTGCAACTATGGCTTATTGTGCTGCGTAAGTTTACTGTTTACTTACCTGCTGGTTGCTAGATACAACAAAGAATTTGGTAGCACTGATATTAATTTAAAATAACGGTCACAGCTGATTTGAAATTTCCAGAATGAAACCCAAGAGTTCTCATCTTCCAGCTGATGGAGATCCTTCCAAACATTTCTTTTGTCACAGGACTTTTTAAGAAAAAGTTTGTCTAATGTCAAAATAAATTAATAGACAATAATCATATGCTCTGCAAGTAAAAGTTGCAGTTTGGATATACTAGGTTCATATAAATTTGATATTGCGCTGGCTCAAAAGTTCTACCCTCAATGAGTATTTTATCAGTATATTCTGTAAAAAAAAATTTCTAGCTTTAGTAAGTTCCAAGAATTCTGTGAGGAATCCTTTGCTGACTTTTATCTAATCTTACTTATTTCAGGTACGACCATAGTGCTGCACATGCTGTTTTTGTAGTTATTTCCGTTTTGCTTTTTCAGTTTTTGTTCATCGGAATGCTTCTGGCTACATTTTGTTGGTAAGAATTCGTTCTGGCTAACACTAATGTGATACTCGTTTGATCTGATCCTTAAATATGTCAGTGACTTCTTATGCAGGCTCAATTGTTTCGTGAAAAAATTGCAGGAACAAATAAGTTCTACGGAAACCCAGTTCTTATATTTTTTATTATAAAAAACTCAATTTCCTTAAGTAAAGGAAGCCATTTTCCATAGAAGTAGGAAAATATGTTATTTAGTTGCTATCATCTGTTGATACCAAGCCCGCTTCATGTTGCTGAGTCACTTGAACATTCAGTACAAGGCTTCTATATAAGGAAATAGTGAGTATAGAATAATTTATCTAAAGACAAAAAACATGTTAGTTGTGCATGAAGTGACATATGGGAGTGAAATGTTACTGAGTGATATGTTCTGGTATTAATGCGAATCCAGGTCTTTTGTAAATAACTAGTTTGCAGGTGACAATATGTGTTTAATTACTCAAAAGTCTATATAGGAAATAATGGGATGGTGATTGTACGTCTGGGGAAGATGAGCTTCAGATAGAGATGTAATTGCAGTGGTGGGGTCTCACATTACTATATCTATATGGGTTGGCCATTTGGAAAAAAAGTTCCAGTCTAAATGATTTTCGTTCTCAATCTCTTTTATAACTGTTTCAGTTCTCAATCTCTTTATTTATATGGTTCTCAATCTTCTTCTGGAATAGACACCTTAGAGTAAAGTATTGATCATCATATAATGGCAAAGTCCACTTTTCAATGTTCATGCAGGTTTTTGACTAATTCTTACCTTCGTGAAGAGGCACCGAATAGTCATGTTGTTGAGCAACGTGTTGAATGGCAAGTCTTTTATCTTTCATTTCCTACTTCATTAGCAATATGATTCTTGCTGAACAATCGGCTTAGTTTTTACCTGATCCTACCTGATTGTGTATGTGCATGTTTTGTGTGTGCGTGGATGATTTTAGATTGATTGAATCTCCCAGAACTTGCAATTAAATTTTTATACATGTATTTCCAGCTTTTATTTCTTTTCGTGTGTAAAAACATTCTGATTGTTTATTTTGTGGTGATTTTGGTCAATTGAAGGATGTACGCATTTGACGTGCACTGCAACTCTTTCTTCCCGATGTTTGTTATGCTTTACGGTAATTAATGCAAAAAGTGTTTTCCTTATCATATTATCAATCTCAAATATGTGAAATGATGTTCTGATGTCTTTGTTGTGCAGTGATCCATTATTTTCTATCACCAATTTTGGTAGCTCATGGTTTCATTCCTGTGTTGCTATCAAATTTGCTATTCATGGTGGCAATTTCATACTATCATTACCTCAACTTTTTAGGTTATGATGGTAAGCTAAAGATTTTTTTATGAGCTTAAGAATTTTCTTTCAAATGTTTAAGTGCAGATGGTGTGATGAGATCATTCTTGCCCATGCTGTTTATGGCGGATACTATTTTCTAAAACTCACTATGATATCATATTATACTACTAAGTGGTTGCTGCTGTTTTGGATGTGGATACAAAGTGATGTTGCTTGAAGGCCAAAATTTATGAATTCAATCAGCTCTCTAATAGGTGAAATGCGCAATTGATTTCATCAAATAAAAGACCAGTAACTAGCGGACATGTTCGCATAAATCATTTCTGCATAGAGCTTCCACCACTTATGCAGTGGAGATGCAGAGGTGGCCAGCATTGTAGATCCTTGCATTCTCCTCTATAGTCAGTGATATTGAATTCTCTTAAGTCCCAAAAAAAATATTTGTGTTTCCAGCCGTTAAGTTAGCTCATCAGCTTGTAATCTAACCCCATGACTTTAGAGTGGAATTCAACTGTGTTGAGTTGTCCAGTTGGTTTTTGTTCCAGTATATGATAAAGGCTCTATGAGACAAACTTGTGGATGATATACTTTCTTGTTAAGAACTTGAGATATAGTTGGGAATTCAAGTGGTCGGCGGTTTATTTTGAGTAACAAATATTAATGCCAGTTTGCCTTGTCATACTGATTAAGTGTCCTATTCTTGCAGTACTGCCCTTTCTGGAGAGGACGACTTTCTTCCTATATCCAATCAGTGTTGTCATTGTCCTCTCTCCGATCTGTAAGTATTGCATGAGACTCTTGACTTTGCTTTTGCTTTGTGTTCCATTACACTTTAGGTTGAAATTGTTCGTTATCCCCTTCTGCAGTGATTTTGAGTGGCTTCAATCCTTCAAGATACTTTATGAATATGTACTTTAGTCAACGAGTACAGATTTAATTGAGGCAAACATTTAAGACAGCACATACGTTAAGTTTGGGTACTAATTCAGAGGCCACACAACTTGAGAAGACATCGGCGGATTCTTGATTGCTTCTATGATATGATTACTAGCAGGAGGTCACATAGGGAAAAGCTTTTGTGGCATTCTTTGTAGGGCATTTTACCACTGTGAATGGAAGTTGGAACCAAGGAAGATAGGGCATCAAGTGTTTGTTTAGAGATTCTGAATATTGATCCCAGAGATGTATCGAACGCTATGATTTGTCTCCATATCAAATCTATGCTTTGCATTTACATACATAAATTTTTGAAAATTTACAGTTGGCTTCTTTTGAAGGTACTGTTCTAAATTGTACCAAGATGTTTTGGAGTCAATTGAATAGGCCCAGTCACAGCATACATCGTCGGTAGGTAGTCCTTCATTTTCTTTTATCCTGCCGAGTGTTGTATTTTTACATGTATGGTGAATAAGCAATTGGAGAGGGTTGAAACCAGGTTCTAGAAGGCTAGCTCTTTTTGCCACATTTGTTCAAGATTTAACTCCGATGCAGCAGTGTGAATTGATTGTTCTTTTTATGCTGGTCAGGAGCCTCCACTAAATTTAACTCTGACAAAGATGAGCTACATTTTCCTCCCTTGCTCTCTCCTTTTTCTTCTTTTTTATTTATTATTTTATTTACAATTTACAATTTGCTAGTAGATCTTGGATCTTTATCAATGTTGAAGGTCAGGCACAGAATCAAGTAGTTTTGAGTGCAAATTATTTTGGAAAGTGCAAACCGTCTCACCAATTTCAAAACATGGTTTTTGAAGCCAACAAAGCCAATGGAGAAAATGAAAGAAACATTAAGGGAGGAATTCATAATTTTGGTTATTTTATTTTTATGACTTGTTTTCCACGGATCTTATCTACTTTTCAGAAAAATTTCAAAAAAAAAAATGTGACCGACAAACAAAATTGTCACGCGTGACATAATTGGAGGACTCTAAAATTTTATTTGGATAAGCCATAGTGAAGTAAGGAAATCCACACTGAATACAATGGCCCCATCCATCACAACAATCACAGTAGGGTTAAGACTATATGAAAGCATCATATGAGCATAAACATTTTTTTGTTACGTGAAAATAGAGAAAAAAAGAAAAGAAAATAGAGTTGTCAATAATATAGTCGGAATTATGTGATATTTCACTCTATTGATGAAGATTGCTGGCAGCCACATCCACAACGAACCTGTACCTAACATCGTTTTTCTCTAACCTCTCGAAGGCTGTGTTGATATATTCCATCTTAACCACTTCAATCATTGTTTTCAATCCTTTCTCTTTGCAGAATTCAAGCATCTCCTCTGTCTCCTTCATGCTCCCCACAAAGCTCCCTGTGATTGTCTTCCTCCCTATACATAATTGAACAATTTAGATAAAAGTATATTATCTCTTTGACATTCAAAAACTTAAGCTGTCAGGAAATGAGACAATAATGCATATAAGCCCGAGTCATGTTGGGTCATTAATGCGATCATCTTATCTTATCAGAACGTTAATAACCAGTTGAATGACAATGTAAATTTGTCATTCTAAATTGGCTGGCACAGGCTAGATTTTAAGCCTTCATTTTTTAGCATTGATAAAACTCGTGACTTTAAACCTAAAATCTAAGCTCGTAGTCGAAGCAAATTCCGAATGGAAAAAAGGTTTGCGAGAAAAGTAAGATGGTGATAGAAATGGGACTCACCAAGCATGAGCATGGGGGAGACAAATTGTAAAGGGTCGTTGATAGCACCCATCAAGATCAATTTCCCATCAAGCTTCAACAAAGAGAGGTAGGGCTCAAGTGGGTGGACCACAGGCACTGTGTCAATAATGTAATCCAACGAATCAGCAGCCTCTTGCATTTTAGTGGCATCGGAGCTGATCAGGTACTCATCAGCCCCAATATGTTCCATGGCCTCCACTCTTTTCTTGTCAGAAGAGCTTATCACAGTCACATGGTGTTCCATGGCCTTTGCTATCTTCACCCCCATGTGTCCTACACCCCCAAGTCCTAATATGCCTCCTCTTAACCCACTCACATTCAGACCAAACTGCCTCAGTGGGCTGTACACCGTCACCCCCGCGCACAGCAGCGGCGCCGCCTGTTCCAGCACCATGCCATCTGGTATCTTCACCGCAAACCTTAGCAAATGAAAAAAACACAAAATCAGTCAAAATTACTGTACTTCCGAACTCAGAAACTCTTCCAACATTTTGTAAATCAATATCTACACTGATTAGGTAATGTTTAAATGTGCGATTCTGATTGACAGTATGATATGCCATATGTCTTGTTAGAGTTACGCTAATTATATGCTTCACACGAAAAAAAGAAGAAGAAAAGATTAAGCTTATTATGGTTTGGTTGCTACTTTTGATCGATGACTAGGGCAGCAGAAAAGCCGCCTTGGGTGAGTTTCCCATCGGTGTAAACGTCACTGTATGTCCAGATTTTCTTGTTGCAGTATTGCTCGTTGTCTGTTTTACAAGGATTGCAGTTCCTGCAGCAACCCACTATGAGCCCAACTCCAACCACATCTCCTACTATGAACTTGCTCACAGCTGATCCCACCTCCACCACCTCACCAACCACTTCATGCCTGTCCAGCAGAACATTTTGTAATTTTTTTATATTTAAAATAATGTAATTATAAGTAAATATTGTAACATATATAGGAAAGTGGCATTAATTTTATTATATACCCAGGAACCATGGGATACTTTGACATGCCAAGATGATTTTTGGCCTGGTGAGTATCAGTGTGGCAAACTCCACAGAATAGTACTTTGATGTAAACATCTTCCGGCCCAGTGTTTCTGCAATTTTTTTAAAATTAAAAAAAAATATATCAGCAGAAAGAGGTACATGACATGTAGAAAGAATAGATGATCACTATACCATGCTCATTGAGTTTATTCACCAAATTAAGTTACTAAATCGTGTACAAGTTTTCGATCTAACATGCGTACAGATACATCATTTGGTAAATAAATTAGGCGAGTCGGTATTATTGTATAGGAGATAAAAACACACACATACAACAATAAGGGAGGGATATGAGATTGATTTACCTAAGAGTATATGTGTAGGGTGAAAGAATCCCAGACGAGTCTCTTGCAGCCCATCCTGTTGTTGTTCTCTCCACCTCAAGGCTAACCATTTTAGTTTCTTCTGTATGTGAGTGTTTGAGAGAAGAAAGAGAAAGAGAGTCGACTGTTTGTTTTGGAAAGGTTGGTTTTGGGTAATAAGCACAAATGGACAGAAGGAAAGCCAAAGCTTCGTAGAGAAGATGGACACCTAAGTTATTGTCTACTGAAAAGAAAAGGTTAGAAAATAGATTTCCTTTGATATGGGGAAATATTTGATGTCTATGATTCTAGGCACGTAGTCTCATTCAAGTGAACGTGATTACACTTAGATTTAGTCCAAACTAAGCGTGGATAAACGAAAATCGACTGATCAACCCTCGAGATAAATGCAAATCTGAACACAGAGGTCCCCAAACCTAACTATAACTATGGTCTAAATGCTTACACGTGACCAAAGAAAAGATAAAGTAGAGCCCTACAATAAAATTATTATTATTATTATTTTATATAAACGATATTATATTTTAATTTAATCTAAATTACAGGAAAGATATTTGAATTCGAGTGCAAACACAAGAACATATCCGCTCTAATCTACACCTTACAATGAAATTTAAATGAAGAGAATTATCATAACATCAGTTCCTGGTCTTCAGAATGATCAAATCAATCCCCATTATTTTTCTGTTTAGGAGGGGCCATAGGCACACACGTAATGTTTGGTCGTCTGGTGACTGGTACGATTTCAAGCTGTCAGGTACGGCTGTCGACTTTCTTCAGTTAAATAATTTTTTTTTCTTTAATGCCAGAGTTATCAATAATATTTCATCTGGTGAGCTAAATTTAATAACTAAACCTAGTTTCTGATATACCTTTTCAGTTTTGACTACTTCCTTCCTCAAGTTTGGTTCTAGTTGTAGATCTTCTGACCAATTTCAAACCATGGTTGTTGGAACAGCATTGACAATCAACCATGTCATTAAGATTATTCCACTTTAGTGACATATGGGAAGCAACGTGTCATGAAGTAGATTAGGAGAACGAGTCTTTCTTGGCCGACCTAATTGGGCACAAGTCTTTCTCTATTTTTTAATTTTTTAAAGTATTTGAAAAATAAAAAACAAAGTTAAATAATAATAAAATAAAATTTAAAAAACATCTCTCTCTCTCTCTCTCTCTCTCCCCCATTACCGACCCACCCCTACCCTAGAGACTCTATTCTCTACAACCACCGCCCTTGCAACTAGCCTCCATTCCCCTACCGCAACTCTAGACACCATTTTCTCCCTCAACTCTACAATTCCCTTCTTTACACACATTGGATTGCCAATTAAATTAAATAAAAAATACCAACTTCAGTAGAGACTGAATACAATTTAGGACCAACCTCCTTTGATAGATCCTCTTTCGATTTCTTATTAAATCATGAGTCATCACCATCCCCTCTGTCCACTCATTTTCCTCTCTCTCTCTCTCTCTCTCTCTCTCTCTCTCTCTCTCTCTAGACTCTTCTCTATCTATAGAAAAGAAGCAACAGCTCCTTAGTACACAAACCCCAAATCCCAAACCCATCTCCCATTTAATTTTTTTTAAAACAAAGAGTTAATTATGGTTATAGTCATAGACATGTGTCAAGTTTTTAAGAGGGTGGTGAAGGTACATATTGGGTTATAGCGGTGAGCAAAAATGATCTATATTTTTATACCACATTGTGTACTACATCTCTAATAGAGTGGGCTCTGTCAAAAAGTCTGTTAAAAATGCCCACCTAGCATGAGTGGGATCCACTCATTTGTTGAAATGAATGCCTGACACGTGTGAAAAAATTAATAAAATATTTTATTTAAAAAATTAACAAATAAGAAAAATAAAAAATAATTACTTTTATCTCTCTCCCTCTCTCTTTCTCTGTACCGAGCGACCCCCTCCTGGCCAACCACTTGGGGCAGCCATCACTGCACTACCTCCTCCTCTCTTGGAGTTGATGCCGCATATGATGCCTTTGCGGCTAGAGGTAGGCACGATTCGGTTCGGGTCGATTTTTGCCTCAAATTGAAATAAAAAATGATATTATTTACCCGGTTTGATTTAGTACAATTTTTAACAAAAAATTTATAAAAGTGTTTGGTTCGAGTTGAATTTGTTTCGTTCCAGTTCAGGTCCAGTTCAATTTTGAACAAGATTATTATTATTATTATTATTATTATTATTATTTTATACAAATTTCAACTGAAAATTGATTTATTTTAATTTGAAAATTTACAAATTATCCAATTTCATACAAAAAGAAATATTAAAACTAGAAAAGAGAGATATTTTGAAATTAAACTTGGGTAAATATTAGTTATGAGATTAAAAATACAGCATTGGATATAAATAAATATTAAAAAAAATATTTTTTAATTTGGCCAATTTCATTCAGCCTGGTTCGATTTGTTGGGTAGAAATGAAACGAGAACCGGTTAGAATCAGTTCGGTTCAACTTTTTGAATTGATTTTGACTTTTTGGTCAACAAGA
The DNA here is from genome assembly GCF_000346465.2 of Prunus persica. Taxonomy (NCBI): domain Eukaryota; kingdom Viridiplantae; phylum Streptophyta; class Magnoliopsida; order Rosales; family Rosaceae; genus Prunus; species Prunus persica. Next base: position 15,572,764 of record NC_034016.1, read on the forward strand.
TTTTTAGAGTCCGGTTTGATTCAGTTAATCGATTCTTCGTTCCAATGCCCACCCTTATTTGCGACTGTGTATATTGAGATTTTGAGTCAGAGCTTGGGAGATTACGGACTTGGACCCGACCCGATTTAGATCCGACTTGCTGAGGTGGAACGTGGCGGCCATGACGTTGGCTTAAGCAACGCTGTCAAGGGTCTGGGCCTGCTACGGGAGGCAGGGGACGACGACGTTTTGATGGGGGAAGGTTGTTGAGCTTGATCTTGCCGAAACACGAGGAGGAAGAAAGGTGGACAACGGAGCGGGCGAGCTTGGAAGCTACTGGGATCTTGAGAGCAATATTGCCAACTGTGACCCACACGAATGGGCATGGATCCATTGCCCATTGAGAGCGAGATACTCTGTTTTTTGCTCTGTTTGTTTATTCATAGTGAGATTGACCAATTGCATTTCTTCATAGCGAGATGCTCTGGTTTTTGACCCACACACACCGACGAATCATTTGCTTTTTCTATGCCCAATTACATTATCTGTGACTCTAAATAAAATAGAAAATATATCTAAATTATATTATGAAATAAATCTCTATTATAATAATATTAAATAATAATGGGTAAGTAACTAAAATTCTAACATAATAAAGAATCAAAATTCTAACTAAATAACGACTCGCCAACATAATTAAGGTTGTCTGAGGCAACTAATTTCAGTTGGGTAATTCCAGCATGCACTGCTATAAGGGAGGGGAGGTGGATATTTTGTGGGATAAGATTAACTTATGGCATGGCTTTAAAGATTTTATTTTATGTAATTTTCAGGTTGGAAAACTTTTGTTTTCTAAGACAGTTTCCAGTTTATTTATTTAGATAATTTTTTAGTTTGTCCAAGTATTTGTCATGTCTTCACTAGAGGTGGGAGCAAGTGGGAGAGAGACCGAGAGGGAGGGGTTGTGGAGGTGGGAGGTGGGCGGTGGGCAGTGGGGTAGGTGCCCTGGGGATGGGGAGAAGAGGGAATTGAGGTTTTTATTATTATTTTTTGTTGAAGTTTTTTTTTCTAGAGTATTTTTGGTACACAATGCATATAGAGTATAATAATAGAGCCCCACTCGTATCATGTTAGCATTTTAAACAGATTTTTTATAGACTTGACGACAAAGGATAAAGTGAGACGCAAAACATTGGTCAAGAGGATAAAATGGGCAACTTCAACTTTTAAAGGAATAAAATGAAATTTGACCATAATTTCAGGGGACACTAAATAAATAAGTCTTTATTTTATTTTCGTAAAAAATGTGAACTTCACTACTTGAAATTATTATTTTGTTACTATATCCTTGTCACTAATATATGTTTGATGACTAAGATTGAATTGAATTAGGTGCTGAGATAAAATTACATTGAAATATGTACAATTGTCCATTTTCCTTCATTTTATTAAGCATCAAACATGAGATTGAATTAAACTAATCCAATCCTACCACTTATCCCACCTATCAATGCAAAAAAGATGATTTTGAGAAGAGTTGTGTTAAACACACACTCATTCATGCATTTGGACTCCTAATATGACAAAGCAAGCCATTGCTCATAGCCAAAGCAGAAGTACTTATCTTTTGATATACGACGCAATTCTCACCTAAAGTTTGGTATCTTTCCTTGTTTCACAGTCATCATCCCACACCAAATCAAATTGGCCCCCCTTACCTCAATCACAATATTCAAGTACTTAAAAACAAAACAAAACAAAAACAAACATCCACTCATATGAAATGAAAGCACCATTTCAGCCTTTTTCTTTCTTTATCAAACCAGAAAGCTCTGTATAAAAAAACAGAATTCTGTGTTTTTTTTTTCTTCTTCTTATCTGTCTATGGATTAAGATTGCTGCCGGCCACATCCACAACGAACCTGTACCTAACATCATTCTTCTCCAACCTCTCAAAGGCTGTGTTGACATAATCCATCTTAACCACTTCAATCATTGATGTCAATCCTTTCTCTTTGCAAAACTCAAGCATCTCCTCTGTTTCCTTCATGCTCCCCACAAAGCTCCCTGTGATTGTTTTCCTCCCTACACATAATAATTCCAGTAGAACCCAATATTATTATATAAAAATAACACAAACCCAAGATTTTTTAAGCTATAATTTTGAATTAATCCACTAACCCAGATAAGAACTATAAATTTAAATGCAAAATTTGAAAGTGGTGGAAGTGGGATTTTACCAAGCATGACCATGGGGGAGACAAATTGTAAAGGGGCACCAATAACACCCATCAAGATTAATTTTCCATCAAGCCTCAACAGAGAGAGGTAGGGCTCAAGTGGGTGGACAACAGGCACTGTGTCAATGATGTAATCCAATGAGTCTGCAGCCTCCTGCATTTTAGTGGCATCTGAGCTGACCAAGAACTCATCTGCCCCAACATGCTCCAAAGCCTCCTCTTTTTTCCTGTCTGAAGAACTTATCACAGTCACATGGTGCCCCATGGCCTTTGCTATCTTCACCCCCATGTGTCCTACACCCCCAAGCCCTAATATTCCTCCTCTTAATCCGCTCAAATTTAGACCGAAGTGATTCAGCGGGCTGTACACCGTCACGCCGGCGCATAGTAGGGGCGCAGCCTGTTCCCAGGCCATGCCGTCCGGTATCTTTACCACAAACCTTCACCGGAAATAAAATTGAGAATATGATTAATAAAAACTTAAAATCACTAATCTAAACAAAATATTAGCAAAAAAACATAAGCAGATGATCTGAACTTGTAATTTAAACAGAAATTAAGAGAGATGGCCAAAGGTAATGCAAATTTTGTTATAAACAATGGTTTATTAGGGTTTGGTGATTACTTTTGATCAGCAACCAGTTCACCAGCGAAACCCCCTTGGGTGGGTTTGCCATCGGAGTAAGTGTCATTGTAAGACCAGATTTTCTTGTTGCAGTATTGCTCGTTGTCTGTTTTGCATGGGTTGCAGCTTCGGCAGCAACCCACAAGGAGGCCAACTCCAACCACATCTCCTACTCTGAACTTGGTCACATCTGATCCCACCTCCAACACCTCACCAACCACCTCGTGCCTGGTTAATAACATAACATGGCAGATATGGTAAATGGTTATTTATTTACAAACCATATAAGGAAGTGACATAAAAAGGAAGAATTGATCGAGTACTAGCTAACGTCTTACCCGGGAACCATTGGATAGTTTGACCTACCAAGGTCATTTTTGACCTGGTGAAGATCAGAGTGGCAAATCCCACAGCTTAGGACTTTGACATAAACATCTTCTGGACCAGTGTTCCTGCAATTTATTAATTTAATTAAAAATAATTAGCAAATGATGTGACAAGACGTCGATCGTCTATTGTCACATTTATTTGGTGAACAAATTTGACGAATTCAATATATTATGTTTATAATTATCAATGATTCAAGGGGGAAAAAAAATTAGAGGCACAAAATAAGAGGGATATTAAGATTGATTTACCTAAGAGTGTAGGTGTAGGGTGAGAGAATTCCAGAGGAGTCTCTTGCAGCCCATCCTGTTGTTGTTCTCTCCACTTCAAGGCTACCCATATTCTTTCTCCTTCTTTTCTGTATGTGTCTGAGACGCAGAGATGTTGGGTTTGGTGAGTTTCTGAGAAAAGTTGGTTTTGGCTATGGAGAATCAGAAACCCAAATGAAGCATATAAATACACTGAGGATTAGACTTTAGACAGTGGGGTTGGTGAACTCTGCGGGGGGAAAACTCCTCTGCTCCTCAGCTGCAGTAGAACTGTGGAACCATCTTCTCTGAATAATGGGTCCCACGAACACAAAATTCTTCCTCAACCATAGTTGGTGGGTGGGGCCATGTGTTTGATTGAAATGTTAGTGGGCATTTGTTGCGTCATTCATACGTCACAAACCAATCCAGGAGAGTTGGTGAATTAGATGAGGTTGTGGTGATGAGCTGGCTTTTGATTTAAGTTATTTTATTGGATTGGACCGAAAAAAGAGAAAAAAAAAAAAGACACGTAAATTAAGGTAAGATTGGGATGGGCAATCATTTCTGATACTACTTCGCCGGTATAGATTTATCCCGACGAATTCTTAAGCAACTTTTGTTGCTTGACATTTGTTTTTTTGGCTTTCATAAAATTATATTATTTGGAATATTATAGGATTTACATTTTGCTCTCGTTGTGGTATTGTTCATGATAGTGCAACACAAGCATGTCAATCCAAAGTGGATAAGGTAATCAACCTCCGCAATTCCAATCTTCTTTGTCCTGGATTTTAATCAAAGTCTACATCTTTGCTTCCACCTTCTGATCTAAAATTCAGAATGTGCCACAAGGACTTGGTTCATTGGAGCATCTTGAGTGGTGCAAGAGTGAAACAAGTCACTAGGTGAGAAATCATAAATATTAATGTTATTGTCTAAGAAAATATTAGGGAGACCACATCATGTATCTCCTCAATAATAGAAACGATATTGTGGATGGGTTACACTTTTATTAGACAAAAGGTAGCACACAAATGTGGTATTCTTAATATTGCTATCTTGTTTATTATTGGGTTTTACTTACTTTTGGTTAACCCTTTAATATTTTAGAAAAGATAAATATCTAATGAAATTCAATAGTTTGAGGGAAGAAAAAGACTAATCACTATTGAATCAAACTTTAACGACGAAAATTATTTTAAAATTAGGCTTATTTATGGATATGCCCTCTATGCTTTCAAAATAGTCTCAAATTACCACATATTCTTTGAAATGTCTCAATATATCACCTATACTTTCATTAAGTGTCTAACGTAAGCAATTCCGTCATATTTGAGAGAAGTTCCGTTAGCTGATGTAGCCTCCACTTCGTTTCAATCTCTTAACAAGGGAGATGAAGGGTTAGTCAGGTTGAGAAAATGGGGAATTTGGGAGAAGAAGGTTAGGTTGAAGGAATTTCAAATTTGGGAATCTCTGAAAGAATGGCTCGAATCTTTGAATAGAGAGGAAGGTTGCTTTTTCTCTGTGTGAATATTGATTGAGTTAGTGTGTTGTGTTATCTGGGAAGGGGGTCGCACGATTTACTCGAGAATCTTTGGAAATTGTTTGGCATTGGACTTTAAGGTGGAGGTTCAGATTTGGGAGAAAATGAGGGATTTGGGAGAAAATTATTAGGAATTTGATTTGGGGATTTCAGATTTGGGAGAAGAAGGAATAGGGTTTATTCCACTTGAAAGACTTGAAAGAAGGGCTCGAATCTTTGAATAGGGTTCATTGCACTTGAAAGCTGCTTATTCTTTATGTGAATACTGACTGAATTGAAGAAGACTGTGTGAATACTGACTACTTTTTCTCAACCTGACTAACCCCTCCTCTCCATTGTTAAGAGATTGAAAAGAAGTGGGGGCCACATCAGCTAGCGGAACTTCTCTCAAATCTGACGGAATCGCTTACGTAAGACACTTAATGAAAGTATAAGTGGTATATTGAGACATTTCAAAGAACATGTGGTAATCTGAGACTATTTTGAAAGCACAAATGCATATCCATAAATAAGCCTAAAAATAATGTAGAATGAAGTGGAATTGAACTAAATTTGCATGTCAAACGTTTGCATTTCCATCCAAAGAGTTAGTGACCATGAGTTTTCATGTGGTACCAAGAGAATCTAACTCTATATAATATAGACTGATGCTAAACGAACCTTAAAATTAACTTAGTACACCATACTATCAAACTATTTATTGAATTACTAATTTACCCTAATATAAAATGACCAAAAAGGATATATTGAATTGTGAAGCAAATGTAATTTTAATAAATACACCTTACTCACCATATTCAACCCTAATATTCGATGGAGCGACGTTGAACGCTATGAATCCAACCCAACCCCACCACCACCGTCCTTCCCTCTCTCTCTCTCTCTCTCTCTCTCTCTCTCATCCAAATGATCTTATTTGCTCTAAATTTTTTGCAATGAGTCAGAATCTTCCATATGTATGTGGCGTTAGTCCATGAGACTTGGTTAATGCATTCAACCCACCCAAAACAATAATCATTTGATGTTCATCTACGGTGTTGGTGGTTTCAAGTGAGCATATTCCCAAACGACTCTTACACTTGCCCACTAGAACTCCAGCTCCTCACCCTCTGATGAATCTAATGACAATTATGTTGTTGTTTTCACCATAAACACCAACTTCCAACAACTTCAATACAACCTATTTCTTTTGAATTAGATACCTTTGGGGTTGATAGCAACCTCAACAGTCTAAGAAACAAACCCACTTTGGAATTTTCCTTCTTCCACTAGTTGAAGGGAGATGGGTTCCAACACGATATTACGGGCTTATTAGAATCTTATGCTTGTCGGGTCTAAATTGGCTGGCAATAAGTAGGGGAAAGGTGGAGTTGGGCTGAGAGAAAGAGAGAGAGAGAGAGAGAAGGGCGGTGGTGGTAGGGTTGGGTTGGATGCGAGAGGGCTTAAGTCAGAGGAGGAAAGATGAGGTTGGCTGGGTGGGGGGATGATGGGAGGTCGATTTCATAGGTTTAAGTGTTAAGTGGTTTACCACATGTCAAAAAAATAGAAGGGAAACATGTCGGCACATGGCATTTGGTTACAATGAATTTGGACTCATGAATGGGTTAGGTGTTGCGTGATAGAGTGTATTAGGGTGTACCATGGGTGATTTTGGTAGTTAAATAGGGTGTACTGAGTTAATTTTATAATTTGATTTAAATATTAGGGTGCACTTAGAACATATTGTGTACTCAGTTAATTTTAGGATTCATTTAGCAACACTCTATAACATATCATTGATACTTGTTCAATTTGCCATTTGTGTCATATCCACGTATAGAACTGGTTTGCGTTTTTTAAGCAAAAACAACAGGTTGGCGAAAGACAAAGTTTTTCCGTGGTAGATCCTCACGTGTATTTGTATCCTAACATCTAATTTGTTATTGGAAATATTCTACCATTTACATTGAACATCCCGATACAACTCGATACATGACTCAAAACTTGCATGGAAAATTAACGGGTCAACTTGTACGATAACAATTGCAGGTCAAATTCAGATCAACTGACCATGGCCTGTGTAATAAACCGGTGAATTTAGGATCAAGTTACATATTTAATAACCCGTTTAACACAATCCGAACCCGATACGACACGTTTATTAAATAAGTCGGATTTGGATTAAGCATTCTTGACATATTTATTATCTTAACATGACATGAACCTGACACAATCTAACGTATTGCCAGCCTTACATTGGATGCTAAAATTTAACAAATATTTTTACTTTGTACCATAAACGAGACCCAGTTTTTGGCATTTATAAAACATGTCACAAAACATAGCAGCCCCTCGGAGAAGATTGAGTTACATATTTTAGTGGTACCAAGAAGAAAGCCTCAATTTTTTATTTTTATTTTTTACTTAGTTTGTAAAAAATGGTGGTTCTTTATTAAGCTATGTGATCTGCACTGCATAAAGCAATAAAATATGAAAAGTTGAGGGGTTCCATTCCACCATCTCCTTCGAATATATAGAAAGCAAAAAATTGATTTTTCCCACGACCTTGAATACTATAAAAGAAATAGAAGTTTACATAATTGTGGTATCCAACAATATTTTGATTCTTCTTGGCAAATTTTTTATATATTTTGATTCTTAATGACTGTTAACGACATTAAAATAGAACAATAAGTTCAGCGAATCAAGTGGGTTTTTTTTGGGTTGAGAAATTTTAGGGTTGTATTTATAATTCTATTAAAAAAAAGTTATTAGCCATAAATGATCAATACAAATTAATTACAAAAAGCCATTATAATAATGGAGCAGTCTAACATCAAAATTAAGGCAATTTAATACGTCAATCAAGTGAATTTAGGTTGTTAACGACAATTTTTTCTTATAATTTGTAAGAAAATTAAAGAATGACTGGCTAAAGAGATTATTAGGTGACAGAAAGGCACATGTCGTCTTCTCTATTCATTTGCTTCCAACAGCTCATCTCTACAACTTTAAGTTTATCCACTTGATTTTGACAATTCGTAAAGAATGGGGCTCCATCAGAAATCCCAGGTCTTTCACCCACCTGCTGTCGTTGTAGAAGCATGATCCAATTTTGCTGGATTGAACGTCAAAATATAATATCTGTCATACCATCACATATAGTTATTATAAGCGAATATTTACCTTTATACTTGAGTTTTTATTCTATTGTAAATAATTAACGGGATTTAGTTCAGTGAAAAAGTACTTTAATTTACAGATTAATAGTTTTAGGTTTGAATTTTTATGACACTTTAATAATTTGTGTGAGAAATCCCATATCCTCGTAATTTAGACTATAGCTTATATTTATTATTAAAAAAAACCTCTATTGTACATCTCAATTATGATCTTCTTAGTAAAAGAAACAGTAAAAAAAAAAGTTAATTTAATTAAATAATTGGGATAGGTCAAACTTTATTAAGGAAAATTTAGAGGTTCAAGAGTCGAAAGATGTTTGCTGTATTCCCATGCATTTTCTTCTCTCAAGCCGATCCTTGACTAATAGACAGACATGCAATCAGAAAAGAAGAAAAGAAATCAACGCAGTGAGTCACAAGCCATTCATTTTCTAGGGGCCATGTTGGAAAATTTGGTTTAGGGACGCTACTTTTCCTGCAAAACATCATATGAAATAATTATTAGATAATTGTAATTTATATTAATAGATTAGATTAAATAAAATCAATGAAATTACAGCAAAATATTTATCTTTTGGGATGTAGAAGTTGGTCTCTATTGATACTTGAGTAGAATAATAGTTTTAGGTTGAGGCGTGTAGTCGCTATCCTTGAGAGTAGATTTCGCTTTTCGGAGACAATGTCTCGGTGTAGCAAGGTTGTATGGCGCCCTATCCTCCAAGATACAACAACTTATGACCCTTATAAGCGTACACTCACAATATTTAAGTCGGATGAACACTTGAATCTTTCTCTTAGAAGTAAAATAAAATTAGCACAATAAAACTGTATGAAAATCGTGAGGAAAGGAAATAATGTGGGAGGACAGAAAGTGAGAGAAAATGCTTGAATTGAGATCTCTGTTCAGCCAAAATTGCCAAGGCTATATATATAGTTGTTGACCCCAAAGAGACGTTGGTCATTAAAGACAAAATTTTGCCGTTTGATAAATAATGGTGGCACAGTTTAGAAAATGAATACTGATACCAATAGGCCAATTAAATATATATATAAACACAAACGGTTATAATTAAATATATATATATAAACACAAACGGTTATAATTAAATATATATATATAAACACAAACGGTTATGTAATATCTTCAGCAAATCAAAGTTGTTATCAAATCAAAGATAACGGGCCTCAAAATTAATAACAAAGTAATTAGGTCATAATTGTAAATTGTATAAATATACGCAGTTTTAAAGAAGTAATCTAATCACACAAAAATCTGGAAAATAAATTCAACATAAAATAAGTAATAAAATAATTTTGTATTTTGAAATACTCACAAAAATTCCAACAGGCCATACCATAATTTGTCTTATAGGAAAATGCTAGGGAGACCAACTTTAGATACCAACTTGTGTACCAACTCTCTAATAGAGTGTGAGACCCATTGTATTGGTGGGCTCCACCTCTATTAGAGAGTTGGTACACAAGTTGGTATCTAAAGTTGGTCTCCCTAGCATCACCCTGTCTTATATTTCTTTCGTTTTCCCGTAGTGGTTGAAATTTTGGCTTGTCACTAGAAAGATGAGTTAAGTCCCCCGAAACCTTGAAAAACCAAAAATTAGCTCACTCTAGATCCGCACGTGGCTCTGTCACGCTCACGGCTCAAGTTCGAATATCTCATCTCTTTTATAAATTCTTTTATAAAAAAAGGGTTCGAAAAGTTGTTAAGACTGATATCTAAAACACATTAATCTTGTTTGGTTTCTCTACATGGTTGGCACTAAGACGATTAAAATGTAAGAAGGGGGGCCATGACTCATAACATAACCCCGTTATGGTATGGCAGTCCATGAATTAGGCAAGATCACTGATAAGCTATATGGATGAAACAAAGCCAGTAATGTAGGTCATGGTCAACTCGTTTACTCTCCTCCAGGACCTTGAGACGTGGTTTATTACAAATCCAGGTACAGAGAATATCTTTCTGATGACCAAAATTAGTTGCGTATGTCGCAAAATTTGCTTCTCGGAAAATATATCGTAGTTTATTGCACCTGAAAATTCTTAAGAATTCATCGAATATCCGAATAAAGAGAAAAGAAGATGTCAAGGAGGAGTATTATGCCCTTGCAACAAATTTCCCTTCATAAAATATGCAAGTTAAGGCAGCAATCAAATGACAAAATAAAAGAAAAAGATAATAGAATCAACAAAAAAATTTAAGTTGTAGCTTAAGAATTTGTAATATTCCAACTTCTTTGCATGAACGAAGGCAGAGCAGCAACCAATTCTAGGCTTTCTAATTCTGAAAGATCACTATCTGAATGCAGTTTCACATTTTGCAAAGCCAGATTCACATTAGGCAAAACCATTTGCTTACAATGAAGATGCAGGCGGGGATTCTTTTCAGAGACACTTCCGCTTTCCATATTGAGATCAAAAGGGAGGTTTTTTCTCTTGGGAAACTCCTCATCTGAATGACATTCATTATTAGACCAAGCTAAGGGTTTCCAGTTCCTATGAGTTTGCCACCCATACTTGTAGTCTCCAACTATCGGTGTTCGCAGAACCTCTGCACAGTGTACACGCAGCTGCAATGCTTACACATGGTTAGAGCAGTTGTTCACAGAGAAAAGTGACTTTGTAACTAAGTAATAAATCTGCTAACAAGTGTTTAGTTATGATCCATACCTGATGCTTTCGGCCAGTAAGAGGGGTTAGCTCTAACCATGTGTAACCTGCACAATCAATAGTGGAAAATCAGAAGCATATACTTAGAGGGAAATATTATTTGTACAAGAAAGCTGCGCCAAAATATCTTCATTCATGATTGTTTGGAGCCAAATGTTGAAACTAAAACTGCAGCATGTATTGCATGCTTATGTGCAATGGTGAAAGAGTTTGTTGCTAACCAGGACATGGTGATCCAATTACTTTGTACTTTGTAATGGCATGCTGAGATGGCAAAGTTTGTGAATCGTTCACAATTGTGATTCGATCTGATTTACCATTGTCCACTACCACCTGAAAGCAATCAAAGCCCCAAAATATTAAAAGTTCACTATAATTATAAATTTTATACACTGATATTTGTTCAATGCATCACTGAGACTACGAGAAACCACTTAATCACATAGAAATATTCTAACTGAATTTTATTATTTTCTAAAGGGTAATCTCTAGGTGTGGATGGGTGAGTGTCAGAGTAAATACATTCAAGAGTACTCTAACCTTTCCCAAAGGTGCTGAGATTAAACCCTTTCGTTGTCTGGGAGATCCAATGACAAGTGCCCAATACCTTCTTTGCAGAATTCTTTTTGCATCATCAATTTCCTTTAAACAAATATAAACATGAGGTAAATTGATATGTAACAGAACTAACAACCTCGCAACTTGATGACCATGCATGGATCCTTCCAGAAACAAGCACCAACAGAGAAAGAGTGGACATTTACTCACATCATTTGATGCTCCAAAAGTTTTCTCGCGGAAGATGGAATGCAAAACTGTCGCACTTGTTTGTGTCCTTCCCATCACCAGGATACCACTACTATCTCTGTCAAGTCTGTGTACCTAACAAACACAAAGATTCTTATCCAAGAAAAAAAGAATAGGAAAAAGGCAAAAACAAATAAACACAGAGCTTGTTCAAGGAAGATAGATAATCCATACATCCAAGCATCCATAAGACTGCTGTGGAAATAGAAGTTTCCATGCAAGTACACACTTGATACAATGATTGAGATTCTAATATAAAGTCTATAAAACTAAATTTTCCATTAATCAATTCTTGCATTCATTGAAATAAAAAAAAGTTCCTGTTTCCATTCTGTCTAGGTCTCATAATGACACAACTGTTTACCAGCCCAACCAAGCTGAGTTTGAGGATGCTTAACCTGGAATCATGAAGCAATATAGCTCACAAGTGGCTCCATCTGGTTGAACATGAAATATGTGAACAAGCTGCTAGTCAATGAGTTGGCTGGAGCTTCTCAATAGTGGCTTGAGTCACATGCAATGAATCTCTCTTTCACTCCATACTCACTCTAGATTTTACTATTACATGAAGGGTCCCCATTCAATATTTTAGAAGTTCAACAAATATACTGCTTACGATACAGCTATGACAATGAATTCTGCACAAGTTAAGGTTTCCTACAAACTCACCAGCCGAGGGGGTTCTGAGAAGTCATAACTTAAACAAGCGGCAGCCAGTTCATCTAAACTTCTTTTGATGCCAATACCACCCTGTGCAAACACTATATATTTCAATATGCGGGCATCAAATTAAACTACTAACAAACCAAACGTACGACAATAACCTTCAATGAAGTATCAGTAACCAACCTGAACAGGCATTCCAGGGGGTTTGTTGATGACGATAATGGCTGGATCCTAATTTCAGGAACAAAAAGATGTATTGGGTAAATTATTGTAAGCAAGATAGCTAACTTAATGGACACAACAGGGATCAAAGTTATGAACCTTATACAACTCAAGGCTACGGATAAAAGTGACTTCTTCTTCACTACAATAACACTCCTTTTTATCATTGGGCAACTCTTGTTTATCATTGGGGAACTCTTGCACAGAAAGAGGAAGATGTATTCGATCTCCCACGTTCATTGAGTCTTTAGCCGCCACCTTTGGATAAATTAAAATCAGAAAGAAACCATTCCCATATTATTACAAAAACCAAAACTCTATCAATTTAATTTCCCTGACAAAAACAAATACATAAAAGCCCAGAAAAAGTATGAAAGTAATAGCAATATCAGTTACCCTTTTAAGTGGGCGCTCAAGTGCCTCAACACCTTCACCAGAACACTCCATGTCACAAGATTCTCTTCGAACCTGCAAAAGAAATCAAGTAAGCTACTTTCCAATTGGATTTCAAAAACCCATCTCCAAAATGTACTCAAAAACCCATTTCCAAACCTGTCTTAGGCGAAAGAGCTTCTGAACCAGGCTTCTAGGAAGCTCCGGGCAGCACCGAGTAACCCATTTAAGCGCCGTGGTAGTGGTGGAGGTGGTGGAGGCAGTGGCAGTCTTCGTAATTACATCTCTGCCGTATGAACGATTGCGAGAGAGCTCCTTCCCCAAAGCGCTGCCGTTTATGGTGGCAGTAAACGGAGGTAAAGTGAACCATTTTTCACCGCGCTTTTCTCTGTCTTCGTGAAATGTTTCAGTGGTGGCGTAAGATCGCCAGTTGTGGAAGGCTGAGATGCAGAGCCTCGCCGTGGAGGACGGTGGTGGCCGGAGGAGGAGCCGGCGGAGGAGTATAGGGCCCATCATGTTTTAGATTTTGGGGGTTTAGGCCAAAGTTGGGGGTTTTCACTTTGCTTTCTCGTAAACCCTTCGGTTTAGTAACCGGGAAATTCATAACGTTCTCCGGTGCCCGGTTAACTGGTATGTCTTATGGGCCCGGTCCGTCCATGTTCGTTATAGGCTTAATAATGCCCGGTAATTATTTATTGATGGGCTTTTTATAAATAGGCTTATTCTAACATGACATTTTATACAAAAATCTTTAGATCTCGTTTAGTTCGTGCAAAGATTTGATGATAAATAATTTCTCATGTCTTTTCCTAAGGAATTTGTTTCCTCTATAACTTGGCCCTCAATACTCAATCTGAGCATGCCATGCTATATGTCCTCCTCCATTTGTCCCTTTAAAGGGGCTTAACGGTCTGACTTCGATTTCAACAAGGATAAAACTCAACAGAAGGAGAACAATTAGGGCACCAAAACTTGGAGATCTTGAATCTCCAGTCATTTTAGAGTAAGTCAAGTTTTGAATTGTATGAGAATGTTGGTTGGTATGGTATTAGGCTAATACCATTGTCATAAGAGGCTTTATATAGTGTGAATGGAAGTCTTCTTGGTTTAAATGAGTTTTTTGTGTTTTGCCAAATTTGGTTTGAATGAGTTGGATTCTGTCTTTTCATCACACTCTCATCTTTTTATTTTCCCTTCCATGGTTGCGTTCCGTGGTAACCAAAAGAAAAAGTAAATCCAATGGTCAACTTATAAATTAGTAATCAATCCATCAATCACCAGCAAATCTTACACCTATAATTAATGTCACACAAGATTTTTTTTTTTTTTTTTTTTAGATAATGAAAAATGCAATTGAAGTGTCGTAGATACTAATTTTCGTAATTTTAGTTTTTTAATTAATAGGGAGAGATATCTAAATTTAGAAACTCTTTTACTATTGGGACGAAAAGTACTAGTAGACCAAAAGCTATAATGCATGCAAATAAACGCTTGAGATATATGCATTTTTTTTAATAGAAAAAAATAATGGGAGTCTCAACATATTCTCAAGTGGTTTTGAGTTATATTTTTTCATTGACATTTTCAATTAGTTTCAAGTTATTAGAGTGGGTAGATTGATCATAGGTGTTGTTAATATAAACATCTTATGTTGTCAGACAATAATTTGAAACGAGAAACATGCTAGAATACACAAAGTTTCAAATAATTAAAAATCAAAATTGAAGTTCGCTCCCCAAAAGAACCCAACACACTTTATAAGCAGGCCTCCAGGATGAGCTGAAAGAAGTGAAGAGGGCATTGAAACCCACATAACTTGTTTGGATGCAATAACAGGCTAACCATAAACAAGTTTTATTGCATTCTACTCTTGATCATGACTGAAGTAATAATACTTTGGTGAATTTGGTATTGTTCTTACTCATTGTAATCACTTGTCACATTGTCTGTGTACTTATTCTTGACAAATACAAGCATCACACACAAATACAACAGTCTGATAAAAGCATATCCAACAAAAGTAAAATTCAAATTTAAAAAATAAAATAAAATGGTGAAGCTAGCTTAGGGGTGCATGATAGTGGCACCAGAATACCCGTGGCCAACACCAGGGCTGGGGCCAGATTTGTCTTTGATTTGATCAGGTAGAATCCGAGTATGCACCCTGTCTCTGTGTCCTCCACCACCTTTGCTTGGCCCTGAACTCTTCATCCCAACTGACAAACCCTCCATTGTCCCTCTTTCCTTGGTCATTGGCCGAGCTTCCATTAACCCAACAAGACTAAAACTCAACAGCAGAAGGAGGAGAAGAACTAGACGAAGACCGCGAAAGCATTGAGATCTCGGATTTCCAGTTCCAGCCATTGATTTAGCACTGCAGAGCAATATAATTCAAGTGCTTCAAAAGTTGCATCAGAAGATGTCTTGGTTGGTTGGTTTAGCTAGCTAAGAGGTCTTTTTATAGTATCGTATTGGAAGCTCATGTAATTGTAAGTCTATTGGTTTAGATAGCAACAGGGGTTACTTGTTATTTATTTATTTGTTTATGTACCTTTCACGTACATCGACTCTATATTAGGTCTTTTTCAAGGAAAACGAACAGTTGATTTAGGAGGAAATGCATTAAGGCACACTACCATTTTCTTGTTGTTGCCATTTCTGGTTTATTTCAAGTTGGAATCATATTTGTACTTTTGAAATAGATTTCCATCCTCGAAAGGCAGCACCAATTAACAATATAGAAACAGTTTTTAATTTTAATTTTAATTTTTTATTGGCTTGTCCAAGCCCCAAAGCCCCTTGGGATTATGAGAAGATTTGTTGACCTCTCCACATGATAAAAATCAGCAATTGCGGTTTTGCAGCTCGACCCACGATATTCTTCTCTTGTTTCACGTTGTGTTGTGACCCCCAAAAAGGCAGCATTTTCTTCTCTCTCACGATATGGAAAAATAAAAAATAAAAAATACATAACGATCATTCCTCTTATTTGAAATGTGTTCTACGCCAAAGATTAATTAGAGATCAATTGACAACCTCTCGATCACATAGTATGAGTCAAACGTCCACGACAATCATCTACAAATTACACGTGTTACATAAGCTTATAGTTGATTTTATATGTGTGAGAGTTCAAGTTATTTAAACGATTTTAGGTGTTAAAGAACATCCAATTCAAAATCATAAGATAATGGTTAAGGTAACATTAAGGGAATAACGTTTTATAAAACTCTACCTATTGTGACATGAAATATATTCTCAACATGCTTCTTCATTTGATCATCAAATAAGTATAGTGTGGCAAAGAATTCACTAGTGTAGTGGTTTGGAGTATTTACTCCCTCGGGCAAGGTCCTAGGTTCGAGTCTTAACATCCGTGTAGTGTGTGTGAGTTTAGTATGCTATCGCTCCTCTTAATAGAAAAGGTCCTCAGAAATAAGCATAGTGTGCTAACCTTTTTTCCCCCCTAGTCTACATCAATTCTCTTCATTTTGGATACGTATATAACAAATTTAGGACTTTTGATGTGTCACGAAATAATGACAATAGTTCTTCTAGCTTGCTTACTTCCACAACACTAATTTGACTCCAAAGCTTGGTGAGCACAGTATCAATATGATGGGGAAAGCCACCTCCAAGCAATAACCCATCAAAGTGTTACTACACAAGCAATTAATATTACTTCATGCGAAAGCTTTCGCTGAGATTTCATTGATAGACTCAAAGACTTTGCCGACAATTCCAAATCCAATTGACAATGTACTTGGTCTCTTTCGAACTCCTAGCAAGCACTATGGGAAGATTTCGTTCATTGATGGCCATCCTCTCTAAAAACTGTGGAATTTTACCAGATTGAATAATGTACACAATAATAAGTTAGGTCACCATACTTCCAATTTGAAGGACTACAAATGTAATGCTCCTTAAAAAGCTCAAAATTGATGGGTGTTTACTATATTTGGTGACGTGTGACAACGTACGTACAGGGATGAAACCCATTTAAAGGTAGCAAGTTCAAACTATTTGGTTAAAGGACAAGAATGCTAATGGTTGCTGACAAGTATATAAGTTTTTCCTTTATGAAAAAAAAAAACCCCCCATTATAATTATATAACTATAAAAAAGAATGATATTACTAAAATATTGTCAAAACAGTTTCTTTTGTCACACCGATTGACACCGAATAAATGCAGAATAAGAGAGAAACCAACAAGTGAACACTTAAAGATAAACAACTAGCCCCTTCTTCTCAAAAGTCACATGCTATAAAATTCACTACAAATATATGGATGCCATAATGGATTTATATAGTGTGGTCATGGAAACCCTTCATAAATATGTTAACCCTCATATAAATAACCATACATCATGTCCCAAAACTTAGAACAATGCATGTAACTATTTAATGAACCATGTGCAAAATGTGCTAATTGGATAGGCTAGGTTTGGTGTCACCATATGTTACGGCAAGAACATACTAATGTCTTGTTTTTACTGGCTAAATTAAATATGCTTAAGCAAATGACTTGTATTTGAAGTGGTTAAAAGTATTTATCCATGTATCAGAGATCCTAAGTTTAATTATGCCCCTCCCTCAATATTGTTTGTCACATCCCGGGATCGGCTCCGCCGTAGCACGATATTGTCCGCTTTGGGCCCCCCTCTCTGCCCGCACGGTTTTGTTTCTGGGAGCTCACGAGCAACTTCCCAGTGGGTCACCCATCCTGGGATTGCTCTAGCCCCCAATTCGCTTAACTTCAGAGTTCCTACAACTCCGAAGCCAGTGAGCTCCCAAAAGGCCTCGTGCTAAATGGATGCGGGTGTGCACATATAAGGTACATCACCCCCTCTCTGTTGGTTGATGTGGGATCTTACAATCCACCCCCCTTAAGGGTCTGACGTCCTCGTCGGCACACTCGCACCACACGGCAGAGTGGCTCTGATACCAAATTGTCACATCCCGGGATCGGCTCCGCCGTAGCACGATATTGTCCACTTTGGGCCCCCTTCTCTGCCCGCACGGTTTTGTTTCTGGGAGCTTACGAGCAACTTCCCAGTGGGTCACCCATCCTGGGATTGCTCTAGCCCCCAATTCGCTTAACTTCAGAGTTCCTACAACTCCGAAGCCAGTGAGCTCCCAAAAGGCCTCGTGCTAGATGGATGCGGGTGTGCACATATAAGGTACATCACCCTCTCTCTGTTGGTTGATGTGGGATCTTACAATGTTTGTATATAAATAAATAAAAGTAAAAGAGAAAACCCTAAGAAAAAAAGTCTTAGTTGTCGTCCCCTTTTGGGATTGGCAGCTTGCTTCCCTACCTCCTCCTCTTTCCCTTCATCCCTTCTTTTCTCCTTCCCTCCCTTTTCCCTCAAGATTGTTAGTTAGTTTATTTTGTGATGTGGAAGCAGTTATCGTGAAACGATGTTGTTTGCATGATATAGTCATCGTATTTTGGCCCAGGTACACAAGGAGTTGGCTCCCTTCAATATAGTTTGGAGCTCTAAAGAGGGGAAGATGTCTGTTTGAGTTGGGTTCAGGTTTAGCCAGCGCGGGACTATGGGTTTAGCTGGTACGACGCTGTGATTTTCTTCGGGTTGCCCAGAAGAGGTGGAGTGGTTGTCCTGTCTCTTATTTTTGTTTTAGACTAATAATTTTCAAAAACTCTTTAGGAGTTTGTTGTGATTTACTTAGGATTTTTATTTCTTTTTAGCTTTTGGCTTTCAATACATTTGCACGGCAGATTTGTATTGTAGGTCTGTGAGTACATGTGCTTCTAGTTGTTGGATTGGGGATTTAGTTATTGTTTGGGTTATGTGTGATTCTCTCTAGATCAATTTAACATGTTGTTGCATTTGGTTACTGGAGAAGATTTATCCATATTCGACACATAGTTGCTTTGTACTTTTGTTTGCTCATCAATAATATACTATTGCTTATTTTATAAATAAATAATAATAATAATTTAAAAAAAACTTTTTTAAAAAAAAAAAACTTAAAACGAGCTCATACACGAACAAATAAAATAATAATGTTAATTTACGTAAGTAGAGAATCAAAACATTCATATTTATGTTGATGTCCATAATAAGACAAGTCATTTTCATTACTAATGTTCATTCAAAACTTTTGAGACACGTTATCATTCTTTCTTTTTTAAACAATTTAATTACTAATTTCTCAATAGTTTTCTCGGAACTAGAACCTTTTTTGTTCTTGTTTCTGCTAAAATATGAAAACTATGAGAGAATATTTGTTTGTGGGAATTTTCTGTGTATTCTTCTCCTTGTAGGAGGTCATATTTATAATACAACAAAACCTGAATGGGTAAGTAAATAATAAATTCCTAAATCTATTTACAGTAGGAAATCAGGAATTAAAGTAAATCAATTACAATTATAATAGGAATTCTTAGTGTGTAAGGAAAGTAAGTCAATATCCACAAGTCACGCCAACACTCCCCCTCACGTTGGTGCATAGATGTTGCCAATGCCCAACTGATCCAGTGAATTGTGGAATGCTTTACTGGAAATTGCCTTTGTCAAAATATCCGCCAATTGATCCTCGGATTTCACAAAAGGAAACTGAAACACTTTAGCCTCAAGCTTCTGTTTGATGAAGTGTCGATCCACCTCAACATGTTTAGTACGATCATGTTGAACCGGATTTTGTGCAATGGCTATAGCAGCCTTGTTGTCACAAAAGAGATTCATTGTGGATGTAGGTTTATACCCAAGTTCAGTAAGCAGCTTTCTTAACCAAAGAAGTTCACAAATCCCTTTAGTCATGCCTCTGAACTCGGCTTCTGCACTGGATAAAGCTACTACATTCTGTTTCTTACTCCTCCATGTCACCAAATTACCTCCCACGAATGTGAAGTAACCCGATGTGGATTTTCTATCTGTTACATTACCTGCCCAATCTGCATCTGAATAACCATCAATATTTAGATGACCATGCTTTGAGAACATAAGTCCTTTTCCAGGTGCAGACTTCAAATATCTAAGTATCCGAAGAACTGCATTCATGTGGTCTTCACTTGGAGAGTGCATAAATTGACTGACAACACTCACTGCATAAGCAATGTCTGGTCGAGTATGTGACAAATAGATCAATCTTCCCACTAACCTTTGGTATCTTTCTTTGTTAGTTGGAACTTGATCCGGATATTCTCCAAGATGATGATTCTGAACAATAGGAGTGTCCGCAGGTTTGCAATCTAGCATTCCTATGTCCGTCAACAAGTCCAAGACATATTTCCTTTGAGAGAGAAATATGCCTTGCTGCGATCGAGCCACCTCAATTCCCAAGAAATACTTGAGTCCACCTAGATCCTTCATCTCAAACTCAGTAGCCAAATAGTCTTGTAGCTGTGATATTTCCTGTTTATCATTCCCA
Organism: Prunus persica; assembly: GCF_000346465.2. NCBI lineage: Eukaryota > Viridiplantae > Streptophyta > Magnoliopsida > Rosales > Rosaceae > Prunus > Prunus persica. Next base: position 15,593,122 of record NC_034016.1, read on the forward strand.
GTAATAATCATATCATCAACATAGATTATTAATGCTGTTACCTTCCCTTTTCGATGTTTCAAGAACAGAGTATGATCTGAGTTGCACTGTTTGAAACCATTGTTCTTCATTGCCATGGTGAACCGTCCAAACCATGCACGTGGTGACTGTTTCAATCCATACAATGCTTTTCGTAACCTGCAAACTGTTCCACTCTGAGTAGTATTATATCCAGGAGGAATGTCCATGTACACCTCCTCCGTGAGTTCGCCATGTAGGAAAGCATTCTTTACATCAAACTGGTGTAGTGGCCAATCCAAATTAGCTGCAAGGGACAATAAGACTCTGACGGTGTTTAACTTTGCAACTGGTGCAAAAGTTTCTTCATAGTCTATACCATAGGTCTGTGTGTACCCTTTTGCCACAAGTCTTGCCTTGTATCGCTCGATAGATCCATCTGCATTATGTTTTATAGTGAACACCCATCTACATCCGATAGTCTTTTTTCCTCGTGGTATAGTCTCCAATGTCCAAGTCTGATTTTTCTCAAGAGCTTTCATCTCCTCTTTTATAGCTTGGACCCACTTAGGATCTTTCAATGCTTCAGAGACCTTGGTTGGAATATGGATAGCAGACAACTGATGCACAAAAGCCTTGAGTGGTTCAGACAGCTTCTCAGTGGATACATGATTTGCAATTGGATACTTGGATGTCTTGCCAATATCAGGTGAATAACGGTTTGGTGGCTTCCCACGATTTTGCCTGAAAGGTAATTGATATCCAATAGTTTTATCCTCTAAATGCACAAGTCTAGTAGGAGTATTTACCTCAAAGATAGAGGAATTATGGGACTGGCCGGCACGAGTAGGGGGACCTGATCGAGGCGCACTCTTGGCCGCTAAGCCAGCACCAGTGGCTCGATCGGATGAACCCATCATCACTGCTTGTCGAACTTCTTCACGGCGAACATAGGCATAAGCTTGGTCAACAGTAGGGAATGGAGTCATGTGAAGAACATCACTTCGGGCCTTATCAAGACGATCATCAAGGCCATCCAAAAATATGTAAACTCGATCTTCCTGCAGAATATCATTATAGCGCTTGATATCACTTTCATACTCCATCATATTTGGACGACGAAAATCAATTTCTCTCCATAAGCTTTGGAGAGTATTGTAATAGGTTTCAATGGAGCCACCAGCTTGTCGCATACGAGAGACTCGTCGTTTCAGATCATAAACCTGAGAAGTGTCAGTGCCATCATAGTAAGTTGTGGCAATTGCATCCCACACTGCTTTTGCCGTTGAAAATCGAATGAAATTGCCAATCAAGCTCTGCTCCAGAGAATTGATAAGCCATCCCTTCACAATAGAGTTCTCGGTGCGCCAGCGAGGAAACGTTGGAGCAGTCGAAGGAGGTTGCGGAAGATCGCCATTAATATATCCCAATTTGTCTTTGCCAGAGATATACAACTCTACAACTTGGGACCATAGGGCATAGTTGGTGCCATCCAACTTTATGCCAATCTGTGCAGCGGAAGCTTCATAGGTAATTGTCGTCGGAATCGTTGTCTGATTCGGGTTCAAGGTCGTCGTCTGATTCGAGGTCGGGGTCGTCGTCTGAGTCAAAGTCGGGGTCGTCTTGGTAGGATCCTGATTTAGGATCAATTTCGAGGTCTGAGTCTGCATCTGCATTAGTTGAGCCACCTGGGCACTCAACTCGGCTATGGTTGGTTGAGAAGGAGAGGAGGAAGCAGTGGTGCTACCGCCATGAGGATTAGAAGAGTCATCCTCCCCCATGGTGGCGGCTAGGGTTTAGAAACTAGAGTCAGCAATCCCAAGATCGCCGCTCTGATACCATGCTAAAATATGAAAACTATGAGAGAATATTTGTTTGTGGGAATTTTCTGTGTATTCTTCTCCTTGTAGGAGGTCATATTTATAATACAACAAAACCTGAATGGGTAAGTAAATAATAAATTCCTAAATCTATTTACAGTAGGAAATCAGGAATTAAAGTAAATCAATTACAATTATAATAGGAATTCTTAGTGTGTAAGGAAAGTAAGTCAATATCCACAAGTCACGCCAACAGTTTCTTCTTCTTTGAATTAATCTCACGCATTATGTTGTTTTGTTTGTAAGTTCATTTAGTTCCCCCAAAACCAAAATGTCTGCTCTGTGCTTCGGACATCGGGTACAAAAATTATCTCTGTGCCATAATTAACGTTACCGATGCTTGAATTATGCCATGATGAAGAGCTACACGTGCACCCATAAATTTAGGGTTCTATCTTCTTTATATTAGTATCGAGGACAAAGAAAGCTAGTTATAAAAATTTGAAAGGTTAACGTTTGGACGATTTAGGGCTGAAGAATGTAAAGTTTTAAATTGGAAATTTGATAAAATAAAAAATATATAATGACTGATTCTATTACTAGTAATATTAATACATTTTACATAAAATTTCACACATGTCGAACTTTGTATGCAGTAAATGTAGTTGAGTTAAAGTCTATGTTGATCGTAATGGACCGCTGATTTACTTGGCTTGATTGAACCTGAATTGACGGAGAGGTTCAAACTCCAAGCTCCCCACTTATAATTTGGCATGTTGTTGATAATTTTAGGCCACCGAAAACTTGGTAGAGAATGGTCTCTATACAATTTATGGCCAAAAAGGCAGGAGAGATCTCGTAACAATGTAGTATCGATCCCCGATTTGGCAACATGAAGAGTTTGGAATCTAACAAAAGCAAGGAAGACAAACTCATGGGCTTCGTTAATTATTTCCATCACTTTATTATTGCCTAAAAGTCCATGTTTTCTGCACATGTGGTGACTAATGATTTCTCATATCCTTTGGGACAATTGACTCTTTAAAAGGCAAATCCCAGATGAAATGTATAAAAAGGAAATGGCCAACCTTGGTGGGGTTGCATCTTCATTTATGCTATCTACTTTTTAGTTAAATTTTAGAAGTTCTTTGTAAAATTTCAACTTCAATCACACTCTCTAATTTAGAAACATAAATGCTATAATAATTTTTTTTTTGTTGAGGGAGAGATAATTTTTTAATTTTTTTTAATTCAACATAAATAGTCCATCTCTATGAAAAAAAAAGAGGAGGCAATATTAATTAAAGGTTTAAAATATTCATTAAATAAGGTATCATTAAATTATAGAGAGTCATTAGGAGTCCATTCTCTCTTCTCAAATTTAGGAGCTCCTAGAAGTCTCCTTATTTTAGAAGTTGGATAGGGAATATGGTTAGAGGTGGGTTTTCTCATTTCTTATCTAAATTTTATCTAAGAAGGGTGATTTAGGGAGTCTATTGCAAATGCTCTTACATGCATTTCATATCATATTGATCAACAACACTTGAATTTGTCATTTCATTCCTGATAATAATATTAATACTAAGGTTAAAATTTACAAAAATTAAAATTAAAATTAAGCATTGACATATTAAATCCATTTCCTAACGATGTATGTACACTATATATCATACGTTCATGATTGGTCAAATCAATCAGCTAAGTGATATGGTGATGTGTTCATTGTCATGTCTTTGTGCCGTCTCAAGGGCTACAAAAGATCTCCTAATTTCCAACTCTATAAAAAAAACTCTCCTTCTTGTTCTACAATTGGGAAGCTCAAATGCACAACAATAAATACCAATTAATTATAAATTTGTTTTAAAATGTCATCGGGCTTTAATACCATTCAATTTTTCATCTATTTTTAAGGGTGTTTTAGTCTTTCAATTTTTAAGAGTATTTTAAAAATAGAAAAATCATTATAAAAATAGGCTTAAATGTAAAAATGGTCCTTGTGTTTTAACATATTGGGCAATTTAAATCATGTGTTTTCAATTTGGCTAATTCGGTCATTATGTTTAGGATTGTTAGCCAATATTGCTCATTTCATTAAACTTGTTGTTAAATACACATGATAAACTAACTGCAGTAGACTCCCTAATTAGCTCTCTATTTTGGAGAACCAACTTTGGCTCGCTACATCTAACCAGGAGGAAAGAGAAAGTGAGCCTCACCAAACTGGAAGCTATGCAAGCGAGAGAGAGGGAGAACGAGAAAGAAAGAGAAACATGGGAGAGAGATAGAGACATTTGGGAGGTCGGTGGGGTTGGTTTTCTACTTTTCCTTTTAATATATTTGATTTGCAAGAGAGAGAGAGAGGGAGAAAGAGAAAGAGAAAAAAATAAAAAAATAATTGAGATTAGCCAAAATTGAGAACATTGCTAGAGGAAACACTTGCTATAATGATTTTCTAGCTATTTTAGCTCGAATTTGGTTAAAATTTAGAGACTCTTTTGGAGATGCTATAAATGGCTAGGGATGTTTTTTTGGGGGGGTTGGGTGGGGTGGTGTGTGGTGGGGTAAGGGGGATAAGGTTTGTTCTTGAATGTGTGTGAGAGAGAGAGGGAGAGAGGTGGTGGGTTGTTGGGGAGAAAGAGAAGAGAGAACAATGGTGGTTGGCTTGGGATTGGAGGTGGTGTCTTTCATTTTTTTGATTTTTAGTTTTAGGTTTTTTTGTGTTAAATTTTATTTAATATTTATTAAGTGAAATCTTATTTATCTATTTTAAATTGTATTCAAATAGTTATGTTTTTTAATAATATTTAAATAGTTTTAAATTATTTTAACAGAAAATTTAACGAAAAGACTAAAATACCCTTAAATGGATGGTGTTAAAGTCAAACGACGAATCATGGATTTTAAAAAATTAAGGTGACATTTCTCTTAATTTTTCTTTAAGGTGACAAATTGAAACTCAGGTTTAAGTTCATGTGACATTTCTACAAAAATACCATTTCAATATGATATACCCTTAATCGATCCTCATGTATCAAGTAAATTTTTTTTTCTTCCATAAAATACTACAAGGATCTTCCATTACTTTGCACTAGTAGGGAAAGGACATCCATTTCCCTTGGAGACAAATCAAAATCTGACACATATTTCGAAAGTAACTTATTGAAGAAAAAGAAAAAGAAAAAAGAATTCTGCACATGTTGGACTGTGATTTATGTAAGAGGAATGACTCTTCTCGTGTGAAGAGTAAGCATTTCCGATTGAGAAATATCATTTGACTCGCCTTTCATGGTGGTGTCTCTTTAACAAACCGAACTTTTAAGTTTATCATTTTCCAAAGGAGCCGCCTCTCCCAGGTTCTTGGCATTTGGGATGCACCTAATTAAGTAGACGCCACTTTAACATGATTTCAATATGTCCCATCTATCAGAAGCTCATGACCAGGAGGGTGTATGTTTATCAACAATGTAATGAGATTTTTGTTCGTCGAAACTTATTAATTTCCACGCTACATGCATAATATTACGCAAAAGTCCAAGCTCTCTCCCCTTACCTAAATGCACTATAAATACACCCCAAAACTTGCCACTCTTTAACTAGAAGGAAAACCTAGTTCTAGCTAATCATTATTACTACACCAAAATGGCTAGAGCTCTCAAGTCTATTGCCCTCTTGTTTATTCTTCTTCTTGCTTCTCTCCTCTTAAGCTCCAAGCTTTCCCCAACAGAAGCTCGACCGCTGAAGCCATCACGCAATGGTGTTAGTAGAGAGAATGAGGGCTTCTTCAACCAAGTGGATGGTTCAGGACCAAGCGACCCTGGTGTTGGACACAGATCTGTCAGCGTTCAAACTGGTCTAGCAAGTGTCAAGAACTCTGGCCCTGGCCCTGGTGAAGGCCATCATTGACTAGGTCCTTTGCATTCACCAGTGACTCTTTCCTTGACTGTTGCCTAAAAATTGTCCACCAGATGACTGCACATGTATTCGTATAAATATAATAATCTAAGTACTGTATAATTGCCTGAAATGAAAGGCATATATGCTATTATCTCTCATCTCCCATACTACTGCATATATATTATACTATACATGTATGATGTATCAGTGAATTACGTATGTATGTGTCTCTCCTAATAAGTGCATATTTTTCAAGTCGACCGTCCTTTATTTTTCTCTTTGTTTTTCTAGCATCGACGCGTGTTCTAACTTGTACCAAAAGAAAAAGTGTGAAATTAAGGACATACAGTAATAAGAAGAATACTTTTGTATTAATAATTAGTGATTAGGGCTCATACGTAAATACGCAATTTTTTTATGATTAAGATTTGCAATTAAAGTTAAAATATATATATATATATATATTGACAAAAAAAAACTTTACCTTCTTTCATTAGGAGTGCATTACTGTATATAATTCCAATGCAAAAATTAAAGCATATCAGCATTCTGGACTCGAGATCACTAAAAGTTGGCCACTTTCTATCAGCAAAAGAGAGAGGGAACCCATCATCTTTCGAACTCAAAACCCTATATCATATTGGAGAACCCAATCAAATAACCACAATGGCCCCGGAACTTATATCCAAGTTTCATTTTAGTCGTCCAATTCGTTATCGAGTCATTTTGGTCATTACGTAAGTAAAGCAGAAATCATGCAAAAAGTCATCATCTGGATAATCCATTGTGAAGCCTTACCATTTGAACAACAATCAAAGAGAGGAACAGAGAAATTTAAGTAGGTCGACTGATTGGTGGCAGACCATTAGTTGGATCAAAACACAGTCAATTCTGCGACAAGCATGCAATGTGGGGGCCACGAAGTACATTTGCGGGCGGCTAAAAGAAATGATCACCACACAGTTGAGCTTTTGAATTAGGCGGGTCTCCGTAATCACGAGGATGCTCTGTGCCAATTTGACCACGTGTACCCTGTACACAGTAAAGTGATAAAACCATCTAGCAAGAAATAAGCCTAGCATCAACTTCTTCTGGTGCCACAAGCACTTCTTCTGGTGATCCTTATGAACATTAATGTTGCATCAACGTCCAATATCATCAAAACCCTACCCGGCTTTGGCGGTGACCTCCCCTTCAAACTTGAAACTGGGTTGATATTTTTCTTCTTATGACTAATATTTTCTACTCTGTTAATTACTTTACGTTAATACAAAAGGTGGCAATGAATTATATAATTTATGACTTTAATTATATAAAGGTACGTGGGAGTGGGCGCCATGGATGATGTGCAGCTATTTTATTACTTCTTTGAGTCTGAAGGGAGTCCAGAGTATGATCCTCTTGTTCTTTGGCTCAATGGAGGATCTGGTTGTTCTACCTTCTCTGACTTTGTATATGAAAATTTAGGTACCTTATTATATTTTCTACTCTCTGCATCTTTCAGAAGATATTGTTCTATTTTGGAATTTTATGACCTTGGTAACAGACACCAGAAAATCTTTTTAAAATAAAGGCAAATATTAAACAACAAAACAGCAAAAATAAAAGGTATGTCAAGTAGTTGAGATTTGCAGTGTGAAGAGCTATGGAAAGGATGTGCTCTGTTTTCTCTAAAAAAAATTTTGGGTGTATTCTTCTGGAGGTTAAAGAACACAAGCACGAACAACATAGCAACTAACCTGGCCCAACCCAGAATAGGGAAGGAGGACCATAAAAAGCAGTACTTCCCAAGTTAAAAGCAAGCCCAAATTTTGGCAAGATCATGTGGCAATTATATATTCTCGTTGTTGTTTGATGAGTGTTATGTTTTTTTTTAGTATGTTGTGTGTGTTATTTTTGCCAAAATTAGGAAGGGTATGAGATTTTTCTTACACACACTGTTAAGGTGTCAGGGGATTCGAACTTGAGACTACTGTTTGCAAGTCAAGTTTCTTTTCCATTGGGATAGACCCGTTGATATTTATTGTATATATTTCATTAATATAATTATTTTATAATTCTATAGTTTTTAATGTACATTCAGTTGCAATCTGGCACAAATATTGTGTTCAAACTTTACTTATTAGAATTAGCCTCACCATTTAATCCATACTTTGTTGCAGGTCCACTATCCTTTGACTACTTAAATTCCATTGGCAACAAGCCAAAATTAAAGTTGAATCCATACTCATGGACAAAGGTGGGAGACTTCAGTTGCCTTCTAGGTGTTTGTGTTTATGTCTTGTATGTGATCAATAGAAACCTTTAAGTTTTTAAGGTTTTGTTAACATTGAGAAGAACAATCTACAACTTTCAGCAGGTTGCCAACATAATATTTGTAGATGAACCTGTGGGCACTGGATTCTCATATGCAAATTCTTGGGTAGGATATAGCAATGTCAGTGACACATTATCAGCTGTACAAACATATGAATTTCTTAGAAAGGTGAGGATACAATTACCTACAAGGATTCTTCTAGCTAAGGTTTAGTTCATGCTCAACATTAATTCTAGTGATTAAGAATGGCTTCGGAAATCGACGTGATTGGCTGTTCTAATTTCAAAGACTCTTCTTGCGTCTAGCTTAGCTACATTGTTGTTTACACTGTTGTGGTGCAGTGGCTTATGGATCATCCCAAGTTCTACAATAATCCACTTTATATTGCTGGAGATTCTTATTCAGGCATAACTCTTCCTATTGTCGTTCAGGAAATATCTGATGGTAAGTTGGTAGCCCTCTTAAATTTGACCTTTTGTCAGCTTCAGCTACTAAGAATTGAGAGAAGGGTCAATCATGCAACCTTTAGTTCAGTCTCAAATGCAAATATATAGCAGATGTATCATGTACACACAAGGGAAAGTTGGTTTCTTAGTTGTGGATCATAAGGTATTGATTTGGGTTTATTTTATATATTTTTATGTAGGTAATCGAGATGAACATTTGCCGCCAATGAATCTCAAAGTACATTTTCTGCCACTAGAATTTGAATAATTTATATCGTGTTGTAGTTAATAAATTCCTGATCATAAATATATTGGCTGCAGGGATATGTGATTGGCAATCCAGTGACAGATACTCAAATAGATAGGAATTACAGAGTGCTATTTGCTTATCTAAAAGCATTTTGAGGAACTGTACCAGGTGAAATACTTACTGATTTTGTTGCTTCTTGTCGGTTTCATTAAAGTAGAGATTGGATTCTGGTTCTTCAAATCATTCTGAACTATTCTGACATAAATCTGCTGGAAAAAATCTAAACCTTGAGTTATGTATGTAGTGATTTTTAAATGTGGATGTGATTTTTATATTTTGCAAGTCAATGAAAAGAAACTGCAAGGGAGAATACGTGAATGTAGATCTAAACAACACGTTATGTGTGGATGATCTTGAAGTTTACAACGAGGTGAGTGGGTTTGGTTTCTGCAAGTAATTTTAAGTAATGTGGAATCAAAATACTGACTTTACATTTCAATCGGCAGTGTATTGAAGACATACACCTTGAACAGATATTGGAACCTGTCTGTTCTGTATCATCTCCAAAATCAGCGGGGTCAAAGTGGTTTGCAGAAGATCTTGTTAACAAGGATTCAGCAAATCTTCTCCTTTCTTTTCCTCAACTTCGTAGGCCATGGTGTCGGGTTAGTCTCTCTACACGGGCCCCCACACACACACAATGGATAGTAATAACTTATCTGCCTTGTTTTAATGTAGAGTTACAATTATCTCCTCTTATATTTGGGCAAATGACAGAACTGTTCAAGATGCTGTTCATATTCGGGAGGTAATCAATAGTTCATTTTTTAATTATATTCTTCAGGTATTCCTGACTGACATATCACAGTACTTTAATTTTGCTTATCTTAAATGACAATCAGGGAAGCATTAAGGAATGGGAGAGATGCAATAAGACCTTACAAGACTTATATATATCTGATGTTTCCTCTAGTCTTGTCTATCATGAGAATCTCATAAAACAAGGCTATAGAGTTCTGATTTACAGGTACTATATGCTTATAATTCTGTCCAGTGTTTTTGGTTTTAGTCCAGCATAAAGACCCAAGCAGAAAGCCTTATTTGTCACCAAATGGAGGGAAAATTCAATTACAGGAACTCATACAATCTAATCATTCTCACAATATCATTTCTGAACACAAAGCTTGTCTATTAACAGTGGTGATCATGGCATGAATACTCCATATGTGTCTACTATGGGTTGGATTGAATATCTGAACTTGACTGTCGACAGTCGTTGGAAGCCATGGTTCCTCCACGGACAGGTTGCAGGGTTGGTATCTTCTATCTCATCTTCTTTCTTACTTTGTATTGAGTTTAGTCAGAAAATCAGATTACAACCATCTCATAGTCGTGCCTTTTTTGTTCGCTTTAGATACAGAGTGCTGTACTCAGATAAAAAGTACCAGTTGACATATACAACCATAAAGGCAAGAAGCCAAGAACCATCATGGACTTCAAATATTTTTCATACTACAATTTGCTTGAGCAAAAGCTGACTAAATTTTTTGATTTTTCAGGGAGCCGGTCACACTGCTCCAGAGATAAGTAGGTGGTTGGCATACTACCCTCTTTAGTCACTAATTATTAATTGCAACTTGGTGATCTTTCACCTATTAACTAGCTTAGCTATTGAGGTCTGCAATATTTGTGTGCCCCAGCTTCTTTGATGTTGCAGCTGATAGTGCTTTGGTAAATAAATTTGTAAGAATATTGTCACTTAAATGTCAATGTTATTTTTATGTTGGAATTCATGTGTAAGATGTGCATGTTCTTGAGTATATATCATCGTAGACGATATAAAATTCATCCTATCATTTAGTCTATGCATCTAGAATTCATGCATTTTCTGCGTTTCGCTTCATCTGGACCCTTACAATATACTTAAAATATAACATATCAAAATTCGAGTAAATTTTAGTTTTAATTTTTTCCGAAACTAACGTTAGCCCTGTTATCTGTCACTGTCTCTCTCTCCCCTTTCTATCCTCCCTCTCTTCGGCTCTACCAATTCCCACTTCCCAGGAACTTCTACTACTCTCCCAATTAGCCCTGTTAGCCCTGTTAGCCCTGTTAACATATCATTTCTACTGCTTGGTTTGTGTCTATGGTCTGTTTCCTCATCTGGGAAATCTGGAAATCGGGCTGCAAGTTTATCTTTGAAGGTAGGAATCTAAATCCCATTACGGTCCTAAATGTGGCAACTGAGGCAGCTCTAGAATTCCGAGCCATCTCTCTTGTTCCTGCAGCCAGCGCTCCACAGGGAAAATGTTGGCTGGACACCTCCCATATCTGTTATTAAGATTAATTTCGATGGGGCTTGGCAGGCTTCAAACTGCATGGCTGGGTTAGGTGTTATGAGAAGAGATGATATGAGAAAATTGTGTGGTGGTGGGCTAGCCGAAAAGAAAATCTGCCCGTAAGCTTTGTGTGCTGAAGCTGAAGCTGCCCTTAAAGGAGTGAAAATGGCTGAGGCATTTGGCTACCGTAAAGTAATCTTCGAATCCGATTCTCGCATTTTGGTACATACCATCAAAGGGAACTCAAACTGCAGGGCTGAAGCTGCTAAATTCAAGGGTGCTTTTTCTTTTTTTTTTTTCACTTGGAATTTGATTGAACCATTTCATAATTGAATCTGCTAATGAAAACAAGAACCCAGTGAGTGAGCCAAGAACTTGGAGAAATGCCACGGAGAGCGAGCTGGACTCCCAAATTAGGTCACGTTTACAAGAAATAAGAAATTTTCCTTATTGAGGGCGTCTTTTTCTGATATATCATGAAGTTTCACTGTTTTACCTTATTGAGAAATCGACACTTATTGAGGGTGTCTCTTTCTGATATTTATCACGAAATTATTTTTTTGGTTACATATTTATCACGAAATTTCACTGTTTCACGTAATTGATTAATGTTAGTTTCATTGTTTCACCTAATGGCTCGGCGGGAATGCAATTTTGAACTTATTTCCTCACATAAAAAAAAGAAAGGGGATTAATTTTAATTTAATATCTTGAACTCTTACCTTTGAGGCACGTTTGCACCTGCATTCTTAATTTTAATAATTACATATCCTAAGCTTTTCAATTTTGTGTAATATGGTTCCGGCATTAACTTCATCGTCAAAATTTACGTTAATTGCTTGCATGACAAGCTTGGGTTCCACCTATTCACTTCTTTCAATGTCGGTTGAAGGGTATTTTGTTAAAAACATGGTTTGGTATTAATGCGTGTAATGTGTTCTTCATGGGCGGGAAGACATCAATTACCCGAAAATACTCTTCAACTGACATTGAAATAAAAGAACTCACGCCTGCCATGGAAGCAATAATGGAAATTTTGATATCAAAGTTAACGCTACAACCATATTGCAAAAAATGGAAAAGCTTAAGGTATGTAATTGTTAAATTGAGAGTGGAGGGGCAAATGTGCCTTAATGATAAGAGTTCAAGGTACTAAATCAAAATTAACCTCAAAAAAAAAAAAAAAACTTATTTCCAAACTCCTGAACTTTGAACTAAATGGGCCCTAAGTGATTAATGTTATTGACACTTATTGAGGGCGTCTTTTTATGATATTTGTGGCGAAGTTTCATTGTTAGAGCACTTCTACCTATTTGCCATGGCAAAAAGCAAGGGGAGACAATGGCGGTTACTGTTCACATGAATAGTGTATGCCCTAGCAAAACTACTATTCACATGAGAAATGAGGAGAGAAATATGTATGGAGTTTTGGTGCGAGAAGTGAAGAACATGGCTAAGTATTTATAGAAAAGAAATCTATATTTTTTGGTATTTTTTCCTCTTTTTTTTTTTTTTTCAATTCTTTTAGTATTTATATTGGCCACTAACGTCACACTAACATTAGCTTACCTTTGGCTCACCCTGACTCGGTGGAGCCCACCTCTTACCAAGACAGGATTTCATTGATGGAATGGATTTTGGTAGCTAGGGGGGCCTTTGGACTAAGCTTGCCGCTAGAAGTGCTCTTACATCTAACTTGTTAATGTTATAGTTTGACCTAATTGATTAATGTTACCGACACTTTTTTTATAATAAGGAAATAAAAGAGTTACAACAACAACAAAAACCTCCTGGACAAGAGATCCCAAGAAAGTCAAAATAAAAAGCAGTTACAACAAATGAAGGAAAAGCATGCTCTCAAAGATGAGAAGGGGAAAGGTTGTGGCCAAATTTGGCTAAAAAGTTATGGACACGTATTGATGGCGTCTTTTTCTGACACTTGTCATGAAGTTTAGAATTGATTAGAATCCGAATTCCTTTTCCAACTTGCACTCAAACAACCAATTGTTTCAATTGATTTTGGATGATTTGAAAGAATTACATTGCACTTGAAGAAAATGCAACCTTGAAGAATACATCCAAATAGCTAAATAAAGTATTTCTTGTGTGCTTTGTGAGAAATTCGAAACCTTAAAAGAATGCAACAATTTTATTTTTATTTTTTAATAGCCATTAAAACCAAGAAAAAAAAAACAAAGAAATCAACATGGCAATGGCTGCTTCAGTTGAGGAGAAATATCAACCAAAAGAAATCAATTTTCATACCTAACAAAAAAAAGGAGAAAGAACGTGTGTTTTTGGTTAGATAAGAAGACGTTGGAATGGGCGGGAGGGTATTGTGGAGATTTTCTACCAACTAAAAGTTTTCTTAAAATATTAAATGAAAAGTTTCATTAAAAAAAAGAATTAAATACGAAGTCAAAGTTGTTAACATCTTGCGTGATCTTATTAGGTTGGGACACCGACATGGACGGCTGCCACTGACATCCCCATGCCAAGGAAGTTTTTCTCCTTTTTGTGATTTTTGTGACGAAGTTTCACCGTTCCATTTAAATAATTAAAGTCAATTTCATTGTTTCACCTAATTTTTTTGTAACCTCCTTTCTATTCTTCTTTCTATCTGCCAGTTTTGAACCAAACACCTTATGGGTTTTGGCTTGGACAACAAATCCAACAGGCTACTTGAGACCAACATCGTTTCACCTAATTGATTAATGTTATCTGTTTGTACCATATTTGACCCCCACTCACGTCATGACACGTGTAATGTAAACAAGGCAGACGCCAGCTCAGTGGGGCATGCCGAAAGGTCGATCGGCATACTCCGCCATTCATACATAGTCGGATCGGTAAAATGCCTGCAACCAACTCACCTACACCGACCTTCGGCACACGATGCCGAGTGATCCTGACAGATAACCTCGGTACTCCTGCCAAAGCCTGTCAGGGCACGTGTAGACCGTCGAAGACACTCCCACGAGTCCCACATTGAAACTAAGTACTAACAGCATCACAAATGCTTTCTATAAATATAGCCCATTGGCACAGCCAAAAGGTAAGACTGTTTACTTGACTTGTGCTTTCATACTATCAATAAAATTGATCTTAGTCTCTAACTTTGGCATCGGAGGGTCTTTGGCCGGCGCCACACCGGTGTCTTAGGCGTTGCCTGCCGTTTCTTCCTTCAGGCTGAATCCAGAGTTGCACCACGAGGAAGGACACCACGGACCGAAGGCTTCCTAGATCCAAATCATCCACGTCACCTGTAAATTAGCTTTATTTCTATCTATTTAGTTTTAGGCGCGAACATTATCAACACTTTTTCTAAATAAAAAAAGGAAATAAAAAAGTTACAACGGGGAAAAACCTCTTGGACAAGAGGTCGCAAGAAAGTCAAAATAAAAAACAGTTACAACAGATGAAGGCTAGCCAAGGGAAAGGGCAAGGTTGTGGCCAAGCATGGCCAAAGCTTATGTTACAAAGTTACCGACACACATAGGGCATCTTTTTCATGAAGTTTTACTGTTTCACCCAATTGAATTTTAGAATAAGCGTCATACTGAAAAACAAATGTTAGAATAAAGCGTTACACCAAAAAAAAAATTATATTAATAATAAATAAATACTTTTGCTTACCACTTTAACCCATGACACATGATATATTTTATTACCCTTCTTAATAATTGACACATGTCTATAAGCATAACCATGGAACCATGGTTATGCATATGAACATGTTTCCATGGTTATGCATATGAACATGTGTCAAATATTAAGAAGTATGATGATTTATTAATAATTTAAGGACATCTCCAATAGCCTCTTCAACCATTTCGGGATACTCAAATAGGTGAGCCACATTATAAAAAAAATCTCTCCAACAACCTTTTCAAACTCAGTCATCAAAACTGCAATATTTTTCTATCTCTTCAGGACTGATAAGTTGACTTTAACTCTTCAAAACACTTAATTTTATTTTAGAAAAACAAAACCTACCTTGAAAATGTTAAAAACATGCATTTTTTTCTTCACATTTTTTCATTTTTTTCATATTTTTTTTCCATAATATTGCATTAATTGAATTGAATAGTCTATTAGAGCACTTCCACTCATTTTCCATGACAAAGGGTAAGGGCAAGGCAATGGCTGTTACTATTCATGTGAATAGTGGCAACCCTTGCAAAAGGTTTGTTATGTTTCCACCTATTGTCATGGCAACCCAAGGGCAACCACTATTCACATGAGATATGAGGAGAGGAATTTATATAGAGTTTTGGTATGGGAAGTGAAGGATATGGCTAGGTTTTTTTAAAAAAAAATTCTGAAAATTTTGGTTTTTTTTTAAAAAAAAAATTTCGTTGCTGACGTCAGTAGCCCCCAGGCATGAGCTCGGGCTCATTTTGCCTTTGGGCTTCCTTGGTTTGCTGGGACCTACCTCATGCCCGAGCTGCTGAAGCCCGCTGGAATCGCTACCTCGGGCTTGGGCCCCCTTCTGTCCGGGGCAAACTGAAGCGCTGGAATTGCTCTTAGAGCAAAAATTATTCAAGTAGCAAATAAACATTTTCAAATTCCCATAAGTCAACAAACTTTAATTTGTTACTACTATTAGACTCTAGAGTGGGATGATTTATAAACTTTCAATACTTGATACGTGTTTATATAATCAAAGTATGATGATTTATTAATAATTTAAAAGTAATGGTGAACATACACCCATGATTAATGTGGTGATCAGAAAAATAATTTATTAATGATTTGACTTTGCCTGCATGTTTCGCTTAATGCCTCTTAGGCATTAAAGTTTGTATATTTTGCATGGAATGTTTGTTTGCGAACTGCCACGCATTGAAACACAGCAAACACTTTGAAATAAAAATGTAATTAAGAAATGTCTGTTCACTCCAAAAAGTGTGGCTTTATATTTTTTTAGATGTATATTGGTTTTAAGTTATTTGGGTCTGGACTGGGGTCAAATACGTTTTATATGGTTAGATTGTAAATACTCAAAATAAATACTTAATGATAAGAATGCTACGGTTTGCTATATAAACCCCCTTCATTTGTGCATGCCATTGTCTGCAAACACAACCAAAACAAGAACTTCAAGTGGGAAATAATATTGCACCCAAAAAAACTATGGGATCTGAAACTCCTTCCACTCATATATTTCTGGTGTGTTTTCCAGCACAAGGACACATAAACCCCATGCTCAGGCTAGGCAAACGCTTGGCTGCCAAGGGCATGTTGGTGACTTTCTCCACGACTGAAAACTATGGCAAAGAGATGAGAAAAGCCAACAATGGCATCAGTGAGGAAGCCACACCAGTTGGCGCTGGTTTTATCAGGTTTGAGTTTTTCCCAGATGGGCTTCCAGAAGACGACCCAAAACAAACCGACTTGGAGTACTATGTGCCCAAGCTTGAGCTGGTGGGGAAGGAGCTGGTCACTCAGATGATCAAACGACATGCCACTGAAGGTCGTCCAGTTTCTTGCGTTGTCAACAACCCCTTCATTCCTTGGGTTTGTGATGTCGCCGTTGAGCTTGGGATCCCTCAGGCCACGCTCTGGATTCAGTCCTGTGCTGTGTTCTCGGCTTACTACCATTACAACAAGAAGACGGTGCCGTTTCCTACGGAAGCCGAGCCAAATATAGATGTTCAGCTCCCTTGTATGCCTGTTTTGAAGCATGATGAGATTCCTAGCTTCTTGTACCCTTCTGATCCATTTGAGGTCAGTAGAACTATTTCTCTCCTAATTTGATAATTTTATATTTCGTATGTTCATGTTTCAGTCCAATTTGAAACTTTCTAGTTTCTAACAAGTTTTTTACTGACATATCAATTTGTCATTAAATTGGATGACTTTATAGTCAACTAGTTATTATTGTCATTGACGACAAATAAAAATTATTTGGAGTTCATAAGAATTGGGACTTATGCCAAATTTTATATTTTTTAAATTTATTAAAATATAAAATAAAATAAAACCTAAAACTGTAGTATTTTATTTTCTACTTTATTGAAAGAGATAATAAAATAAAAATAAAATAGTAACCATATAATATATTTTATTTCAGGTTTTGGGAAGGGCAATCTTAGGCCAATTCAAGAAGCTATCAAAATCATTTTATGTATTAATGGACACATTCCAAGAGCTGGAGCCCGAAATCATCGAACACATGTCCCAAGTCTGCATAGTGAAGCCTGTTGGTCCCTTGTTCAAGAACCCAAAAGCTCCCAAAACAAGCGTCAGAGGAGACTTAATGAAAGCTGACGACTGCCTTGACTGGCTTGACTCAAAGCCCCCAGCATCCGTCGTCTACATTTCTTTTGGTAGCATTGTCCACTTAAAACAAGAGCAAGTTGACGAGATTGCTCATGGGCTTTTGAGCTCCGGGGTCTCATTTTTATGGGTCCTCAAGCCACCTGCCAAAGCATTTGGGTTAGAAAAACATGTTCTGCCACAAGGGTTTTTGGAAGAGGTTGGGGACAAGGGAAAATTGGTCCAATGGAGCCCACAAGAGCAAGTTCTAGGGCACACGTCGGTTGCATGTTTTTTGACTCATTGTGGCTGGAACTCTTCGGTTGAAGCCCTCACTTCTGGTGTGCCAGTTGTGACTTTTCCTCAATGGGGCGACCAAGTCACCAATGCCAAGTTCTTGGTGGATGTGTTTGGTGTGGGGCTTAGACTCAGTCGGGGCATGGCTGAGAATAGGTTGGTCATGAGGGCGGAGGTTGAGAAGTGCTTGTTGGAGGCAACCGTGGGAGATAAGGAGGTAGAATTGAGGCGTAACACTTTGAAGTGGAAGAAGGTGGCGGAGGAGGCGGTGGCGGAGGGCGGCTCCTCCGACCGGAGTCTCGAAGATTTTCTGGACGAGATTAGCAAGATCAAGTCTGTTGCTTAGAACAAGTTTCAATTGACAAGCACTTTGTATAATATTCAATAAGAATCTTGAATATTTGGCGTTACTTAATTTAAAATCCAAGCCTATAACTCAACCACTATAGCTACTTATGTGTGTTATGTTTTGCATTAATGAGAATAATTATTATTTTGAGAAAATTCAGGTTCAGCTCCCTTATCAACTTAATTATTATTTTGAGAAAATTCAGGTTCAGCTCCCTTATCAACTCAATTAATTATATACTTTTTTTTGTTTGTTAATGTGGGTTAATTTGACCAGTTGACCAGGATAGTAAGTATATGGACAGTCTTGAGTCTAGGTTCGAGAGCGACATTATAGATCTCCGCATGAAGAGGGCCCCAAAAGTGGAAAATTCTGTGGTGCCTCAGCTGTACCGGTACAGTCAGCTATCCAACGGTTGAGGTTCCATGTTAAAAAAGGATGGCTGAGATTCAATGACCTAATGACCTCTTCAGCCATTGTGATTCAGCATGTGAGTGGCATGTGAGGAAAGAGAAAGGCAGGTTTGGAGGAGAAGAAGACGCGACCAGTCCGCTCCATTCTGGTTTCCCAAATCGAACACAACATAGGGAACTAGAGGACTCTGTGAGACCCCATTTCTGTCTACCTCTGTGAATACTGAGTTTTCGGAGCAGTAGAGACTCGGGCTTTAGCCCTTTCATCTGAAGTGAAGGGGGGCTTACAGAAGTCACAGCACCAGAGGAAACTGTACATGAAGTCGATCCAATCCGTAGCGCCTCCAGGAGCTCTTCTCTGTGCTTGCCCAAATTCAATCCTTAGCAACTCCTGTCTGTGCTTGGGCAAAACGCATCTGCAAGAAGGTAATGGTAATAGAATTGAGGTCCTCAACTCTTCTCTCTAGTTGCCCGAAACTGAAATGCAGATACCAAATTGATGGTGGGTCCAACCTCCATGATGAAA